>NW_026610585.1:0-220000 GCF_029499605.1 Hyla sarda
CTTGTCCCTGTGTACCGCGCCTGTCTCAGCTGTCAGTTGGGGTTGAGACGCTATCGGGTGGAACGACCTGGGGGTTACCTGCCACTGCAAGTCCATCCCGCTTTGCGGCGGGCTCTGGTGAAAACCAGTAACCCCTTAGATTCCGTTCCCCTGGTACGGCCCACGCAATCACCCCACTGACACAGAGGATCCACCTCCAGTGTCCTCGCTGCATACCAGTCCGGATCCTGACAGTAGATCCGGCCATGGATCCTGCTGAGGTCCCGCTGCCTAGTGTCACTGACCTAACCACGGTGGTCGCCCAGCAATCACAACAGATCGCACAAGGACAGCAGCTGACTCAACTGACCATTATGCTGCAACAGCTTCTGCCGCAACTACAGCAATCATCTCCTCTGCCAGCTCCTTCATCTCCTCCGCAGTGAGTGGCTGCTCCCAGCTTCCGCCTGTCTCTATCGGACAAGTTTGATGGGGACCCTACACCTGGAGATGATGTCGGACCAATTCCCTACTGAACGGTCTAAGGTGGCTTTCGTGGTCATTCTCCTGTCTGGAAAGGCCTTGTCATGGGCCACACCGCTCTGGGACCGCAAAGATCCCGCCACCGCTACTATACAGTCCTTCTTCTCAGAAGTACGTAGTGTCTTTGAGGAGCCAGCCCGGGCCTCCTCAGCCAAGACTGCTTTGCTGAACCTCGTCCAAGGGAGTTCTTCTGTGGGCGAATACACCATCCAGTTCCGTACCCTCACTTCTGAACTATCCTGAAACAATGTGGCCCTCTGCGCGACCTTCAAGAAAGGCTTATCCAGTAACATCAAAGATGTTTTGGCCGCACGAGAAATTCCTGCAAATCTGTCTGAACTTATCCATTTGGCCACCCGCATCGACATGCGTTTCTCGGAAAGACGCCAGGAACTTCGACAGGAAAAGGATTTTGTTCGCACCAGGCGATTCCTCTTCCCGGCTCCTCTCTTCCAATGTCCTTTGCAATCTGTTCCTGTGCCTTCCGCCGAGGAGGCTATGCAAGTGGATCGGTCCCGCCTGACCCTACAAGAGAGGACTCGCCGTCGTAATGAGAATCTGTGCCTGTACTGTGCTAGTACCGAACACTTTCTAAAAGACTGTCCTATCCGCCCTCCGCGTCAGGAGAAACGCACTCACTTACTTCACAAGGGTGAGACGACTCTTGGTGTGAATTCTGCCTCTCCACGTCTGACTGTACCTGTGCGGATTTCTCCTTCCGCCCACTCCTCCTTCTCAGCAGTGGCCTTCTTGGCCTCTTTCATTAATAGGTTCAGCATCCCAGTAACCCGTCTCGTCAAACCGCACTTTATCTCTTCTGTTAACGGAGAAAAATTGGACTGCACTGTGCGCTACCGCACAGAACCCCTGCCCATGAGCATTGGACTGCACCATGAAAAAATCGAATTTTTCGTTCTGCCTAACTGCACCTCTGAAGTTCTTCTCGGCCTGCCGTGGCTCCAACGTCATGCTCCTACCCTCGACTGGACCACCGGGGAGATCAAAAGTTGGGGTCCTTCTTGTCACAAACGATGCCTCACATCTGCTCCCACTTGTCAAACCCCTGAGGCTCCACCTTTACCGGGCCTTCCCAAGGCTTACCAGGACTTTTCAGATGTTTACTGCAAAAAGCAAGCAGAGATCTTACCACCTCATAGGCCTTATGATTGTCCCATTGACCTCCTTCCTGGTACTACTCCACCCCGTGGCAGGATTTACCCTCTGTCAGCCCCAGAGACTCAAGCCATGTCTGAGTATATCCAAGAGAACTTAAAGAGAGGTTTTATTCGGAAGTCCTTATCCCCTGCTGGAGCGGGGTTCTTCTTTGTTTCTAAAAAGGATGGATTCTTACGACCGTGTATTGACTACCGCGGTTTAAATAAAATTACCATCAAAAACCGCTATCCCCTGCCTTTGATCTCTGAACTCTTTGACCGTCTTCGTGGAACAAATATCTTCACTAAATTGGACTTAAGCTTATTCGCATCCGGAAAGGTGATGAGTGGAAGACCGCTTTCAATACCAGAGGTGGACATTTTGAATATCTAGTTATGCCCTTTGGGCTCTGCAACGCCCCTGCAGTCTTCCAGGACTTCGTTAATGAGATCTTTCGGGACTTATTGTATACCTGTGTTGTGGTTTACTTGGATGACATCTTGCTTTTTTCCTCTAACTTAGAGGAACACCGTCGTCATGTCCGTCAAGTGCTCCAAAGACTTCGTGAAAACCACCTGTCTCTGGCCAAGGGCTTCAAATGGACCCAGATAAACTGTCAGCGGTTTTGGATTGGCCACGCCCTTCTGGACTCCGCGCTATCCAACGCTTCCTGGGATTTTTCCAACTATTACCGACAGTTTCTTCCCCACTTCTCCACCATAGTGGCCCCTATTGTGGCTCTGACCAGGAAGAATGCTAATCCTAAATCGTGGCTTCCACAAGCGAATGAGGCCTTCAATCGTCTCAAAACTGCCTTCGCCTCTGCACCAGTTCTGTCCAGACCTGATCCGTTGAAGCCATTCTTCCTCGAAGTTGACGCTTCCTCAGTTGGAGCCGGAGCCATACTTCTTAAAAAAAAACGCTACCAAACGTTACATTACTTGTGGTTTTTTCTCAAAAACTTTCTCTCCGGCAGAAAAGAATTACTCTCTTGGAGATCGTGAACTTCTGGCCATCAAGTTAGCACTCGAGGAGTGGAGACATCTATTGGAGGGTTCCAAACACCCCATTGTCATTTACACCGACCAGAAGAATCTCTCTTACCTCCAGTCCGCTCAGCGTCTGAATCCTCGCCAGGCTAGATGGTCGTTGTTTTTTGCCCGCTTTAACTTCGAGATACATTTCCGTCCCTCGGATGCCTCCGAATCTGAAGCCCCTCTGCAGCATATCGTACCGCCTGAGTGCCTGGTATCCTCTGCTCCAGCCTCACTGGGGCAAACCCCCCTACCCCCCCGGAAAGACTTTTGTTCCTCCACGCCTTCGCCTCAAGATTCTCAAATGGGGGCATTCCTCTCACCTGGCTGGTCATGCTGGCATTAAAAAGTCCATTCAGCTCATTTTCCATCTGTATTGGTGGCCTACACTAGAGGGTGACATTACTGATTTCGTTTGGGCCTGTACTATTTGTGCCCGGGATAAAAACCCTTGCCAGAAGCCTGCTGGACTCCTCCTTCCTTTGCCCGTCCCTGAGCAACCATGGTCCCAAATTGCCATGGATTTTATTACCGATCTTCCCGTATCCCATGGCAATACCGTTATCTGGGTGGTCGTTGATCGTTTTTCCAAAATGGCTCACTTCATTCCGCTTCCAGGCCTTCCTTCTGCGCCACAGTTGGGCTTCCCACGCTTCCCGGGCTTCCCACGAATATTGTCTCGGATAGAGGCCTTCAATTTGTGTCGAAATTTTGGAGAGCTCTCTGTAACCAATTAAAGATCAAATTAAATTTCTCGTCCTCCTATCACCCCCAATCCAATGGACAAGTAGAGAGAGTAAACCAGATTCTTGGTGACTACTTGCAACATTTTGTCTCCTCCCGCCAAGATGATTGGGTCGACCTTCTGCCCTGGGCTGAATTCTCGTACAATTTCAAAAATTCTGAATCCTCCGCCAAATCTCCTTTCTTTGTGGTGTACGGCCGTCGCCCTCTGCCCCCCCCCCTCCCCATTCCCACTTCTTCTGGAGTTCCTGCCGTAGATGAAGTAACCCGGGACTTCTCTGTTATCTGGAAGGAGACTCAAAAGTCGCTCCTACTGGCCTCGTCTCGTATGAAGAGACATGCAGATAAGAAGAGAAGAACTCCTCCTGTCTTCGCTCCTGGTGACAAAGTGTGGCTCTCTGCCAAATATATCCGGTTTCATGTTCCTAGCTACAAGCTGGGTCCACGTTACCTTGGACCATTTAAAGTCAAAAGTCAAATCAACTCTGTCTCCTACAAGCTTCATTTTCCTCCTTCTCTTCGTATTCCTAACTCCTTTCATGTTTCCCTTCTCAAACCTCTCGTTCTTAACCGCTTTTCCCCCAAGGTCACCGTTCCTGCTCCTGTCTCTGGCTCCTCTGATGTCTTCACGGTAAAAGAAATCCTCACCTCCAAGGTTGTCAGAGGTAAAAAAAAAAATTCTCGTTGACTGGGAGAATTGTGGCCCTGAAGAGAGGCCTTGGGAGCCCGAGGACAATATCCTCGACAAGGAGCTCATCCATAGGTTCCTGGGCTCCAAAAAGAGGGGGAGACCAAAGGGAGGGGTACTGTTACGCCGAGCGCTCCGGCTCCCCCCGTCGCTATCGGGTGGAACGACCTGGGGGTTACCTGCCGCTGCAAGTCCATCCCGCTTTGCGGCGGGCTCCAGTGAAAACCAGTAACCCCTTAGATTCCGTTCCCCTGGTACGGCCCACGCCATCACCCCACTGACACAGAGGATCCACCTCCAGTGTCCTCGCTGCAAACCAGTCCGGATCCTGACAGCGCCCCAAATATAATACTGCTATACACTGAGCCCTGAATATAATACTGGCATACACTGCGCCCCGAATATAATACTGGCATACACTGTGCCCTGAATATAATAATGCCATGCACTGTGCCCTGAATATAATAATGCCATGCACTGTGCCCTGAATATAATACTGCCATACACTGCGCCCTGAATATAATACTGCAATACACTGAGCCCTGAATATAATACTGCCATACACTGCGCCCTGAATATAATACTGCCATACACTGCATCCTGAATACCTGAATATAATACTGCCATACACTGCGCCCTGAATATAATACTGCCATACACTGCGCCCTGAATATAATAATGCCTCACACTGTACCCTGAATATAATACTGCCATACACTGTGCCCTGAATATAATAATCCCATACACTGCGACCCAAATATAATACTGGCATACACTGAGCCCTGAATATAATACTGGCATACACTGCGCTCCAAATATAATACTGCCATACACTGAGCCCTGAATATAATACTAGCATACACTGCGCCCCAAATATAATACTGCCATACACTGCGCCCTGAATATAATACTGGCATACACTGCGCCCTGAATATAATACTGGCATACACTGCGCCCTGAATATAATACTGGCATACACTGTGCCCTGAATATAATACTGCCATACACTGCTCCCTGAATATAATACTGCCACGCGCTGCGCCCTGAATATAATACTGCCATACACTTTGCCCTGAATATAATAATGCCATACACTGCGCCCTGAATATAATACTGCCATACACTGCGCCCTGAATATAATACTGCCATGCACAGTGCCCTAAACATAATACTGCCATTAGTCTTTGGATTAGCGTTTGGATAGGGTATAAGTTATAGATTGCGGGGGGTCCAAGCATTGAGACCCCCCACGATCTCCTGCATGGGGGCCCAGTCAGTATGCCAGAAGCCGACATCTGACCCCACAGGAAGCCGTGGACGGCACGCTCCCTCCATGTATCTCTATGGAGTATGGGGTGTGTCGCCGGCACTTCGTGCGGGGTGGACATACCTCTTTTCCAGCTGACTGCCAAGGCCCGTACTGGAGATCGCGGGGGTCCCAGCGCTCGTACCCCCCCCCACAATCTATAACTTATCCCATATTCTTTGGACCCACATCTATCAATCATGCATATACACCTCCTTCTTTATCCTTGGTTTCCTCAGCCTCACACCTCCCCAAACCCCCCCATCCTTGTTATCCTCACCAACTCCCCCCAGCCTCCCCCCCTTCAATCATAAATATATACCCCTCCCCTCATCCTTGGTCCTAACCCCCCAGCCTCCCCCCCATTAATCATAAATATACACCCCCCCTCATCCTTTGTCCTAACCCCCCAACTTCCCCCCCATCAATCATAAATATACACCCCCCTCATCCTTGGTCCTAACCCCCCAGCCTCCCCCCATCAATCATAAACATACACCCCCCCCTCATCCTTGGTCCTAACCCCCCAGCCTCCCCATCAATCATAATTATACACCCCTTCCTCCTTGTTCGTCACCCCCAGCCTCCCCCCATTAATAATACATATACAACACCCCCCTCTCCTCAGTCTCCTAGGCCCCCCCCTGCACGCCAACTTTATTCTTTTGTTCTCCTCAGCCTACCCTCCGTAGCCCATGCTTACCTTAATCACACGCAGATCCGCCCCGCGCTCAGCAGCAGTGCCGGGCTCCCAGCTTTACGGCGTGAAGACACAGGGGGAATGACGCCGCACGTGACGCCACACGTGATGTCGCACGTGACGTCGCATGTGACTCCCCTGCGCTCCCAGGGCTACGGACAGACGGAGTGGAAAGGGTGGCAGACAGAGTGGGCGGACACAGACTGGAGCGGGCAGTAAATTTTCCGCCCCCCCCCCGCCCCCGGACTGCGGACCTGGCCACCCCTAAGCGGGCGCTAGGTCCGCCTAGTCATAGAGCCGGGCATGCAGGCGGCCTGTGCAGCCCGCTGTTCCTATTTTCATGTAGGGGCCTGGAGCCCCTACGTTAATCCGGCCCCAAAGCAGCCCCAGGCCCAGCGGCCCAAACAAGTCCAGAAAAGGTGGTACACAAACTCTTGTTCCTGGCAGCTCTCGCTCAGACAGTCTGCAGTGTCGGCCATACTTCTTCGGTGCTGGAATGCCCGGTATGGAAGACACCCGTGTATGCAGCAGGTTAAAAGCATAAGGACAATTTAACCCCTTAAGGACTAAGCGTTTTTCCATTTTTGCATTTTCATTTTTTCCTCATCACCTACTAAAAATCATAACACTTTCAATTTTGCACATAAAATTCCATATGATGGCTTATTTTTTGCGCCACCAATTCTATTTAGCAGTGAAATTAGTCATTTTACCAAAAAATCCACGGCAAAACGGAAAAAAATTTCAATGTGAGAAAAAATGTCATTTTGTAACTTTTGGGGGCTTCCTTATCTTTATTCTGTAGGTCCATACGGTTAAAATGATACCCTACTTATATAGGTTTGATTTTGCCGTACTTCTGCAAAACATCATAACTACATGCAGGAAAATGTATACATTAAAAATTCTCATCTTCTGACCCCTATAACTTTTTTATTTTTCCACGTACGGGCCGGTATGATGGCTCATTTTTTGCGCCATGTTCTGATGTTTATACCATTTTTGTATTGATTGGACTTTTTGATCGCTTTTTATTAATTTTTTCATGATATAAAAAGTGACCAAAAATACACTATTTTGGACTTTGGAATTTTTATGCGCGTACGCCATTGACCGTGCGGTTTAATTAACAATATATTTTTATAGTTCGGACATTTCCACACGCGGCAATACGACATATGTTTATTTTTATTCACACAGTTTTTTTTTTCATGGGAAAAGGGGGGTGATTCAAACTTTTATTAGGGAAGGGGTTAAATGACCTTTATTAACTTTTTTTTCACTTTTTTTTCCCTTAGGGGGCTATAACACTGCACACACTGATCTTTTACACTGATCCCTGCAAAGCCATAGCTTTGCATGGATCAGCGTTATAGGGGGTTGATTGCTCCAAGCCTGAGCTACAGGCTTGAGGAATCAAACACCGAATGGACGCGACAGAGCAAGGTATGGGGACCTCCGCTCGCGTCCTAGCTAATCGGGACATCGCGATTTTATCGCGATGTTGTATGTATGTGGTATGTTGTATGTATGTTGTATGTTGTATGCATGATGTATGTATGTTATATGCATTTTGTATGTATGTTGTATGTCGTATAGATGTTGTATGTATGTTGTATGTATTTTGTATGTATGTTGTATGCATGTTGGATGCTGTATGTATGTTGTATGTATGTTTTATGTTGTATCTGCGTTGAATGTATGTTGCATGTATGTTGTATATATGTTGTATGCTTGTTGTATGTATGTTGTATGTATGTTGTAAGTATGTTGTATGCTGTATGTATGTCGCATGTATGTTGTATGACATACAGTACAGACCAAAAGTTTGGACACACCTTCTCATTCAGAGTTTTCTTTATTCTCATGACTATGAAAATTGTAGATTCACACTGAAGGCATCAAAACTATCAATTTATACATGTGGAATTATATACATAACAAAAAAAGTGTGAAACAACTGAAAATATGTCATATTCTAGGTTCTTCAAAGTAGCCACCTTTTGCTTTGATTACTGCTTTGCACACTCTTGGCATTCTCTTTTTGAGCTTCAAGAGGTAGTCACATGAAATGGTTTTCACTTCACAGGTGTACTTTTTTGGAGGAGGAGGAGGTGTGATGGTGTGGGGGTGCTTTGCTGGTGACACTGTTGGGGATTTATTCAAAATTGAAGGCATACTGAACCAGCATGTCTACCACGGCATCTTGCAGCGGCATGCTATTCCATCCGGTTTGTGTTTTGTTGGACCATCATTTATTTTTCAACAGGACAATGATCCCAAACACACCTCCAGGCTGTGTAAGGGCTATTTGACCAAGAAGGAGAGTGATGGGGTGCTTTGCACCTCCACAGTCATGGGAACATAAACCCGATTGAGATGGATTTGGGTGAGCTGGACCGCAGAGTGAAGGCAAAAGGGTCAACAAGTGCTAAGCATCTCTGGGAATTCTTTAAAGACTGTTGGAAGACCATTTCAGGTAACTACCTCTTGAAGCTCATCAAGAGAATGAGTGTGCAAAGCAGTAATCAAAGCAAAAGGTGGCTACTTTGAAGAACCTATATATAGACGAGAAATAACAACAAGAGGTGCGCCCCTAGTGAGGACCGTTTATCATAAATGGAAGAGATAGCGCAAAGATGGGTTCTTACCCCTAGGTGTTGCGCTCAGAGCACAACACCTATAGTAGCGTGCGGATGCAGAAAATCAGATGGAACCGCTGCCACGAGGAACTTCACGGTATGACGTCAGTCAGTCTGGTGGATTGCAATGGGAAGAGATGTGTGAACAAGTTCCTCTAAAAGAAAGCGCTGGTACCCGAAGATGGAGGTATACTTCTTTATTAGCTACACGTTTCGATCCCGAACCGGGATCTTCATCTGCCTGATGAAGATCCCGGTTCGGGATCGAAACGCATAGCTAATAAAGAAGTATACCTCCATCTTCGGGTACCAGCGCCTTCTTTTAGAGGAACTTGTTCACACATCTCTTCACTTTGAAGAACCTAGAATATGCCTTATTTCAGTTGTTTCACACTTTTTTGTTATGTATATAATTACACATGTGTTAATTCATAGTTTTGATGCCTTTAGTGTGAATCTACAATTTTCATAATCATGAAAACAAAGAAAACTCTGAATGAGAAGGTGTTTCCAAACTTTTGGTCTATACTGTACATACATACGAGCCGAGAAGGGGACTCCAAGTGATGCTCCTCCACAGGTCCCAGCAGTGGATACCCCCCTCCTCCCAGCCAGGAGGAGGTTTCAGGGGTGACTATCTCCGAGGTCCCCGAAACAGACCTGAGTAAGCACCCGACCCCTATGGATGGGCAAGAGGTGGAGGATGAAGACGAGTTTGGAGCCCAGAAGGCAGTCTTACCAATGTGCTCCATCTACACACCTGTAGCCTTGAATTGTGGGGGATGTCTGAGCAACGGTAGTTTCTCTCCAGCTTCCTCTATGTGCATGGTAGATTCAGATGTGGGGGGTTACGAGAGCCCCAGTACACGGTCCATCAGTCTGGTCTGGATCTAACCAATCCAGTACAGGAATTTAGGTGCACTACTGTGGTAGATGTATACAGTGACATTGGCTATCCCTCAACACTGATGTTAAAATTGAGACATTCGCCAGTATATGCTTATATGAGGGACATACCAGAGCCCACACACCTACCTGTGCGCTAAACCTACCTGTGCGTGATAAGCAAAACAGGGGCCAGTGGACAATTATGGCAGCATTAGGCCGACTCACAGCATCCTCCCAGGTACCCTCCAGCATGGCTAGCACACATACAAGGAGGGAGGCAAACTGCAAGCCCCACCTAAGTTGACTGATATAGGTGCATGGCCTCACAGGTGCTACCTTAACCTGTTAAGGACCCATGATGTACGCATACGTCATGAGTCCGCTCCCGATCTATAACGCGGGGCCACAACGGCCGGGACCCGTGGCTAATAGCACGTGGCATTGATCGCGCGCTATTAATCCTTTAGACGCGGCGTTCAAAGTTGAACGCCGCGTCTAAAGTGAAAGTGAAAGCATGCCGGTTAGCTCAGGGAGCTGTTCGGGATAGCCGCGGCAAAATCACGGCATCCCGAACAGCTTACAAGACAGCCGGAGGATCCCTACCTGCCTCCTCGCTGTCCGATCGCCGAGTGACTGCTCAGCAGAATCACCGATCAGTGGTTTCTTATGAGAAACCACTGATCAATGTAAAAGATCAGTGTGTGCAGTGTTATAGGTCCCTATGGGAGCTATAACACTGCAAAAAAAAAGAAGTGAAAAAAAAGTGAATAAAGATCAATTAACACCTCCCCTATTAAAAGTTTGAATCAACCCCCTTTTCCCATAAAAAAAACCAAAACAGTGTAAATAAAAATAAACATATATGGTATCGCCGCATGCGGAAATGTCCGACTTATAAAAATATATCATTAAATAAGCCGCACGGTCAATGGCGTACACGCAAAAAAATTCCAAAGACCAAAATAGTGCATTTTTGGTCACTTTTTATATCATGAAAAAATTATCAATAAGTCCTATCAATGCAAATCAATTTCATATCGTCCCATATGTGGAAAAATAAAAAAGTTATAGGGGTCAGAAGATGACAATTTTAAACGTATTAATTTTCCTGCATGTAGTTATGATTTTTTAAGGGGTTAATGCTGCCTGGAAAATGTTCAAGGTGCATTACATATGGAGTTTACACACCTCCAAGTATAAAATTTAAACAACAACAAAAAACATGGTCTCAAATGGCTGGAGATGCTCAACCCCAAATGCGGTTGTGCATTCATACTGGGGTAGCAGATCCTGCCCTTGTAGTCCGTTGCTAGGGGCGATCCCCAGCATAAAAATGCATACAATGGAGGATGCCTGCAGTGGACTACAAGTGCCACAATAGAATCCTACACCAGATAGACGTTGTGGATGTGTAACAATTAGAACAATACAATACAGGAATTTAGGTACACTACTGTTATACATCCACACTGTCTACCTGGTGTAGGATTCTATTGTGGCACTTGTAGTCCGCTGCAGGCATCCTCCATTGTATGCATTTTTATGCTGGGGATCGCCCCTAGCAACGGACTACAAGGGCAGGATCTGCTCCCCCAGTATGAATGCTCAACCGCATTTGGGGTTGAGCACCTCCAGCCATTTGAGACCACGTTTTTTGTTGTTGTTTAAATTTTATACTTGGAGGTGTGTAAACTCCATATGTAATGCGCATTGAACATTTTCCAGGCAGCATTAAGTGAGGCAGCATTAATTGCAACTGTGAGGCCATGCACCTATATCAGCCAACTTAGGTGGGACTTGCAGTTTGCCTCCCTCCTCCCATTGTATTTGTGCTTAGCCACGCTGGAGGGTACCTGGGAGGACGCTGTGAGTCAGCCTAATGCTAGCGTAATTGCCCACTGGCCCCTGTTTTGCTTATCACGCACAGGTAAGTTTAGCGCTAGGTCCCGTGCCATTTGAGAAACCTTGGTGTTGGTGTGTGGGCTCTGGTATGTCCTTCATATAAGAATATACTGGTGAATGTCTCAATTTTAACATCAGTGCTGAGGAATAGCCAATGTCACTGTATACATCTACCACAGTAGTGCACCTAAATTCCTGTATTGTATTGTTCTAATTGTTACACATCCACACCGTCTATCTGGTGTAGGATTCTATTGTGGCACTTGTAGTCTGGTGCAGGCATCCTCCATTGTATGCATTTTTATGCTGGGGATCGCCCCTAGCAACGGACTACAAGGGCAGGATCTGCTCCCCCAGTATGAATGCACAACCACATGTGGGGTTGAGCACCTCCAGCCATTTGAGACCACATTTTTTGTTGTTGTCTAACGAATCCAGATCAGCAGGGGTCGCCATACTTTTAAAAGGAAATGTTTTCATTGATGTTATTAATGAAATTTTACCTGGCAGAATTATATTGGTTAAATGTGATAAGGTGGCAAGGAAAGGGTGTATTTCCTTTGCTCACCCTGAATAATCTCTTACCTGCTTCTTAAGTAATGAGGCAGCAGGGAAGGGAGGTGTATATAAGATGGAGACTCAGTCTAATCTGGGCTCTCCCTTGGAAACAGTATGCTGGCTGTTAGAGGGGGGAGACACACGGCCCTGTTTAGGTAACACGCAGAAGGCGCTGTGAGAGGTCCAAGAAGTGGTGTGAACTGTGAGTAGCAGGTTGCAGGAGATACATGTTTAACTGGCTGAGGGTAGCTCACCAGTTAGTAGTCAGGGCATGCTGATATGTGTAGTCAGTGCCCAGATGGTCTAGGATTTTATTTTGTTCCTGCCTTATGTTTGTTTTTCCCCTGCAACCTGTCTAAATAAAGCTGGCAAGGTGCCAGGCTTGCATGAATAACTGTTGTCTGCGGGTTTATTGAGTGGAAACGTGTCACGTAGCAGATTCCAGGATGATCCCGGAGCTATTCCCAAGAAGGAATCCTTACATTTTGGTGGAGGATGCAGGCACACGTTGCTAAGGACAGCACGTTGCCAAGGGCAACCAATGAGCGAGTTGGAGAGGAGCTGTTGCTAGGAGCAACCCCCTGCAAGATTGCAAGTCGGAAGAGCCCAGCAGAGGAGTTCAAGCACAGTTTGGTGTCTGCGGAGAAGCGTTGCTAGGGGACACGGATCGAGATTTTTTTTTCTGGAAAAAGGACAGGCCGTTGCTGGGGGAAACCGATGTGGGCCACAATCGGTGGTTGCTAGGATGAAGCTGAGGTCCCGTGAGTTGTTGGTGGGCGGAATCCCACTGTGGGTGGACTTGGATTGTTGCCAGACTGTATCTCGGATTATGCCAGAAATAATTCTCTTTGTGAAGTCCCACCCGGAGCCCGGTAAGACTGTTCAAATTACCTTTGATACATGTTTTGGAGCAGTAAGCCATATGATGGAGGTATGTGCAGAAATTACAGTTGAAATTGTACTGGACAGAGACTTTCCGTATTTCTGGCAGCTGTGGGATGCCGAGAGTGCACCTGAGAGTTCGCACTCAAAGGTTCCGGAAGTAGTGAGGACTGGGGTGTCTCTACTGGACTGTGTGAATGGTGCTGTATATTGTGAACCCATCCAGGCTGATGATCTTTTTCTTGAAACACTTATGTTAATGTGTTCTGATGTAAAGAGTACTGTTGCCACCTCTCGCAGGACAAAAGAAAACCTGTGTGAGCTGGAAATAGAAGGTAAAAAGATGATGGTTTTGTTACATTCAAAATGTGTAATAAGTCTGGTAAAGACCAGCTGCAGAAAGCCGGACCCTGCTGTAATGTCTATAAAAGCCGGTATTTGGGGTTATAAAACAGTTAATGTGTGTATTTCTACTCCCTATGGTACCACAAGTCACAAGGTTGCAATAGAGCCTACCTTAGAGTATGAAGTAGTGCTGGGGAAGGATTTTCCGTTTTTTCAGCAGTTGTGGGAAGATAGTCAGGTGACTAGAGCAGGAACACCTGATAGGCTCACAACACTTGGTTTTCACCACATAGCAGGGGACAATAACTCAGCAGAGGATGAGGACGGGGAGTGTCAGCAGATCCTAGGTATATGTCAGGTGGAAGTGTGCCAGACCACTAGGGGAGCTGAAGAACAGTCCGCGAGTCAAGTTAAAGAGGTGACTGGAATAGAAGCTACGGAGAGGGCTGTGGAAAAACCAAAACTCCAGAAGAGAGTACAGGTGGAGCTGGGGGCTGCGCTTACCATCACAGACAGAGTCCTAAGTGAAGGAGATGTGGCGTCTGGACCAGGGAGGGGTTGCAACCAGGAAGGTCAAACCACTGGACCAGATATTGTTGCAGACCCAGGATCCCAGGAGTAGTTTTTGCCAGGCCATGGAGAGACTGTAACAAGACAAAAGAAAAGTCTGCCAAGAAGTCAAGAAACAGTTCAGAGGAACTGTTTGGAAATCACATGGATTCGCTGCTGCCAAGAGCCATTGAAGTTGTTGTTAGGGGAAACAAACTTACCGTCAAGGGATTGCCGGTCCGACGGGAGTGTTTAGCTGTAATGTCTATAAAAGCCGGAGTTGCCAACGTGGTGGGAGAGGAAGAGTGCCAGGTGTTGATGGCACCTGTTGATGATGACGATGATGATGATGATGACAAGGCAAAAGTGGCCGCAACCCCGAAAAAGGGGGAGACTTCGTCTAGAGATGGAGAATTGCTGGGTCGAGTGTCTGACAGAGGACCAGAGGATTTCTCATGGTCTAACAGCGAGAGTGAGGAGACCACTGTCAGTAAAAGGTCTCGGAAAAGACTAGCTGGCCTCGGAAAAAGACTGGAGCAGATCCAGAATCTGGAAGAATCCCTGCAGATGGTTTCTGTGAAGTTGACAGAGAAAGAAAAAGAGGTACATCGCTTGACAGAGGAGAGGGACAAATCGCTTGCTGACTTTAAGAAAGAGCAAGAAGCGAGGCTTCAGTTGGAAAAAGTAATGGAGCACCACAGAAGTAAGTTTGTGGCTCTGCAGGATGAACTGTCCCGCTCCCAGGGTCTTGTGACCAGCAAGGAGAGTGAAGTGGAGAGTCTGGCCAAGCGGATGTCATTCCAGGAAGAAGAAGTGAGTCTTCTACATGGTGCATATCAGGCTCTGCGGAGTGATCACAAGGCTAGGCTAGTAGCCATGGAAAAAATTGAAAAAGAGAAGAATGAAATGAAGATGGAAGTTGATGATCTTGCCAGCAATCTGGAGAGTGTCTCTAAAGCTAAGAGACAACTTGAGGAGGAAGTCAAGGCGAAGAATGCCCTTGCACATGCTCTTAAATCTGCTCGTCATGACAATGACTTGCTCCGTGAGCAGTATGAGGAGGCCCTGGAACGAGTTGAGACTCTGAAACATGAAAACAAGAACTTGCAACAGGAGATCTTAGATCTATCTGAACAGATTGATGAGAGTGGAAAATGTATCAATGAGTTAGAAAAGACCAAGAAACAGTTGCTGGACAGTGAGAAGATGATCTCCGCAAAGCTCGAGTGAGCAGCTGAAATATATAAAGCTGGAAGATGACATGAAGATCTTAAATGAGAGCCTGGAAGTGCAGAACGAAACGTGCAGAAGGTCCCATGTAGCTGCCTTGGTTTTGCTGGGAGCGCAACTCTACGAGCAGGTGGCTGTGCTGGCGGACAATGAACAGTTGAGGAAACAATTGCTGTCTTCGGAAGATACTGTCAGGGACTTGACAGAGTTACTTGACAGTGAGAGGAGGAAGTCCGCTAAGCTCCAGTGTAAGCAGCGAAAATGTGAGAAAAAGGAAGAGGACCAGGAAGTTCTAAAAGAGAGCAGAGACCAAGCTATGGTGGAATTGGCTCAAGAAAGGCTTCTGGGGCAGAAGTTACGGGATACAGGGATGCTTTCTTTGAAGCCCGGCAAAAAGTCCTCTAATGCTAAGATTGAGGCGAAGCCCTGTAAGAAGCTAGGACTGAGCTGAAACCTGGTGTGAAATCCTCTGAAGTGGAGACTAAGGAGAAGTCAGGCGGGAAATCCTCTGAACCTGAGCAGACCAAAAATTCTGAAGGTAATGCTGAGGCAGAGAAATCCTCTGAAGCAGAAGCTAAACCAGAATCAACCTCAAAAGCTATGAGTAAAGAGAATGGCACAACTGAAGCTACAGGTGAAGAGAAGAGTAAGCCTGAAGAAGAAGCTGCAGAGAAGAGAAGCTGATTCTACACACGAATCTGAAGGAGCCAAAGACTCTGAAGCCAAACCTGAGGAAGCTGGTGCCCCTGAAGAGAAAGCTGGAAGGGATGAGGTGAAACCGTGTGAGAAATCCACTGAAGTCAAAACTGTGGTGAAACCAGGTGGGAAGTCAGCCACTGAGGCCGAAAGATTCTCTAAAGCAGAGGCAGAGGTCCGGCAAGCCAGAAGAAGACAAAGGTTAGAAGCATCGGTCCTCTTGGTCCTTAATTTCAAGAACCCTGCCCACACCAGGGTGAAGAACCTGGTACTGCAGAGGTGTGACCGAGAGATTTGCAATTGGTGGCTGGTAAAAGCCCAGAAGAAAAGTCAAGGACTTCAGAAACTGTGGGACAAAAGTTGTCCAAGAGAAAGGAAACGCAGATGGTTTATGCCTTTCAAATACATGTGCTCCTTCCCGGAGGTCTGAGCAAAGGGTGGGGGGGGGATATGTGATAAGGTGGCAAGGAAAGGGTGTATTTCCTTTGCTCACCCTGAATAATCTCTCACCTGCTTCTTATGTAATGAGGCAGCAGGGAAGGGAGGTGTATATAAGATGGAGACTCAGTCTAATCTGGGCTCTCCCTTGGAAACAGTATGCTGGCAGTTAGAGGGGGAGACACACGGGCCCTGTTTAGGTAACACGCAGAAGGCGCTGCAAGTGGTCCAAGAAGTGATGTGAACTGTGAGTAGCTGGTTGCAGGAGTCACATGTTTAACTGGCTGAGGGTAGCTCACCAGTTAGTAGTCAGGGCATGCTGATATGTGCAGTCAGTGACCAGACGGTCTAGGATTTTATTTTGTTCCTGCGTTATGTTTGTTTTTCCCCTGCAACCTGTCTAAATAAAGCTGGCAAGGTGCCAGGCTTGCATGAATAACTGTTGTCTGCGGGTTTATTGAGTGGAAACGAGTCCTGTGGCAGTGCCCAGGACGCCTCGGAGCTATCCCCAAGGAGGAATCCTAACATAATGCTTTTATTGATGGTTTTAAATGGCAGTTTACGGTTCACTCGTTAAAAATGATAGAGCACGAATGTTAGAGATTTTACCCATTTTTATCAATGATTCTGAGACTCTTATTTTAGCAGGTGATTTTAATTGTATTATAAGGGGCAAGCACCGTTTTACCAACTCAGTAAGTAGAAATTATGACAAAACTTCTTCTATGTTAAAAAATATGATTGTTACATTTCTTAAAAACATCGGTAAGTTTAAAATCCACAGTGTTTTACCAGAGAGAGACGGTTTGACCTGGAGCAATGTAAACTGCAGCTCCAGGATTGATTTTATCTTCTGTTCTTATCAAGTACTGCCTTTTAAGGCTATGCTTCCACTTGTTTTTTTTTCTGGCAGTTTTTGGAAAACTGCTAGAGATGAGCAAACTTTTCAAAAATTTGATTCGAATTTTTCGAAAAAATTTGTTTCAATCCGAATTTATTTGTGGTGAAACTATATTAAAAACTGCTATTTCTGGCCTACAGAGAGCCTCAGTAGGGGTATAGAACACTTTGCTGTGTTCTAACACGCATATGGGGTGTGCTGGGGTAGTGAAATAATACTGTTATTCAGAATAACGTGCAGATTACCGGCATCGCTTTTAGAATCACTGCCGCAGAGCAGCACAATGACAGGGCCAGCAGGTGGCATCAGTATGAGGAGACCATATAGTGGCTGAATGACACAGCGTGGAGGTTTTGGCAGCATGAGGAGACCATATAGTGGCTGAATGACACAGCTTGGAGGTGTTGGCAGCATGAGGAGACCATATAGTGGCTGAATGACACAGCTTGAATGAGGCTGAAGCATGAGGAGACCATATAGTGGCTGAATGGCACATCCAGGAGTTGGCAGCAGTAGACACTAGGCCTTCACAATCCCTAAGATTAAAAGATGAATTCAGAAATTTAAACCAAAGATTTTGGATAGCTAGTGCGACCATAACAAAATTTTCAGTCCCAGACCCAGGCCCAGCAGCAGTATCAGTAAACCATATATTGCCTGAATGACACAGCCTGGAGTTGGCTGAAGCATGAGGAGACCATTGAAATGTATGATTTTTTTTATTTAAATTTAGATTTTGAAATTTAAATGAATGATTTTGAAATTGAACTTTTAACTCCCAATTTTTAGTGTCCCGGACCCCGGTGTGTGGGTACAAAGGGCCAAATCTAACAAGCCCCCACAGGGCTCATGTGACTGTGAGATGTAGGCGCAATGTCTCCATTGCTCTGACCAGCCATTGTTTCCAACACTTTTCTCCAAGACAAACCATGTGAAGAACAGCGTGACACCACCATGCCCTGTACGCATGGTATGCTGAAGGGCCACTGAGACTTGTCTAGGCAGTGGAGGCTGAGGACATGGTGGAGGAGGTGGAGTCGAACACTGTCACAGGACCAAAGGGCTGACAGAGTGGAGCAGGAAGCAGCATGAGTACACAAGAGGGATTCACAACCCCTAAAAGTAAAAGGTGAATGTTGAAATCTCTATTGAAGATGCATGTTAGGTAGTGCTACCATCCAAAAATGTAAGGCCCAAGCCCATAAGCATCAGTAAGCCATGTAGTTCCTGAAAGACACAGTCAGGAAAAGGCATCAGCAGAACCCAAGAGGATTTCATAACCCCTAAGATTGAAAGATCAATGTTGAAATCTCAATTAAGCATGTATGTAAGCTAGTGCAAAACATCCATAAATTTAAGGCCCAAGTTCTTAATCAGTTACATAGTTAGTATGGTTGAAAAAAGACATACGTCCATCAAGTCCAACCAGGGAATTGAAGTGAAGGGTGTAAGGGGATAAGGGAAAGGGATGTAGTTTTATAATTCTGCATAAGCATTAATGTTATTTTGTTCCAGAACTGTATCTAACTCTGTTTTAAAGCTGTTAATTGTTCCTGCTGTGAGCAGTTCCTGAGGTAGACCATTCCATAAATTCACAGTCCTCACGGTAAAGAAGGTGTGTCGCCCCTTTAGACTAAACCTTTTCTTCTTCAGACGGAGGGAGTGCCCCCTCGTCCTTTGGGGGGGTTTAACCTGGAACAGTTTTTCTCCATATTTTTTGTTTGGGCCATTTATATACTTATATACGTTTATCATATCCCCCCTTAAACGTCTCTTCTCAAGACTAAACAATTGTAACTCCTTTAATCGCTCCTCATAGCTAAGATGTTCCATGCCCCATATTAGTTTAGTCGTGCGTCTCTGCACCCTTTCCAACTCCGCAGTGTCCCTTTTATGAACAGGCGACCAAAACTGAACAGCACATTCCAGGTGAGGACGTACCAATGCTTTATAAAGGGGGAGTATTATGTCCCTGTCCCTTGAGTCCATGCCTCATTTATACATGACAATATCCTGCCGGCTTTGGAAGCAGCAGCCTGACATTGCATGCTATTCTGTAGTCTGTGATCTACAAATACACCCAGATCCTTCTCTACCAGTGACTCTGCCAGTTTAATCCCTCCTAAGACATACGATGCATGCATGTTATTAGTACCCAGATGCATAACTTTACATTTATCCACATTGAACCTCATTTGCCAAGTGGATGCCCAGACACTTAGTCTATCCAAGTCATCTTGTAACTTATGCACATCCTCTATAGACTGTACCGTGCTACAAAGCTTGGTGTCATCTGCAAAGATAGAAACAGAGCTGTTAATACCATCCTCTATATCATTGATAAATAAATTAAACAACAGCGGGCCCAGTACTGAACCTTGGGGTACACCACTAATTACCAGGGACTGAAGCATCAGTAAGCCAAGTAGTTCCTGAAATACACATGAGCAGTCAGGAGCAGGCATCAGAAGTACCTAAGAGGGTTTCATAACCCCTTACATTTAAAGATCAATGTTGAAATTTCTATTAAGCATGTATTTAGCTTGTGCTAAACATCCAAAAATGTAAGGCCCAAGCCCAGAAGCATCAATAAGCCAAGTAGTTCCTGAAAGACACAGAAGCAGTCAGGAGCATGCATCAGCAGTACACCCGAGGGTTTCATAACCCCTTTACATTGCAAGATCAATGTTGAAATTTCAATTAAGCATGTATTTAGCTAGTGCTAAATATCCAAAAATTGGAGGGCCAAGGCCAGAAGCAGCATTAAATAAATTAGTTCCTGAAACAAACAGTCAGGAAAAGGCATCTGCAGTACACCGGGGGATTTAATGAGCAATAAGATTGAAATATCAATGTTGATATTTCTATTAAGCACTCATGTTAGGTAATGCTAACATCCAAACATATTAGGCACAGGCCCAGTTGCATCCCAAAACAATCTAGTTGCTGAAAGACACAGCCTGGATCTGGCAGGAGGATGCATACATAAGAGGGCTTTAATTTAAAAATATCAAGTTTAAGGGTCCCAGGACCCAGCGTGTGGCTACGAAGGCCCAAATCTAACAAGGAGCCACATGTCACATGGTGGCACAATGACAGAGCCTGGAGGTGGCATAAGTATGAGGAGACTATCTCAGAAATTCAGACAAACACTCCAATTTTAATAGAAAGTAAAAATGACAACCTTGAGACACTCTCATTAAAAGTGGATAACAGTGTTGAGACACAGCAGTCACCTGTAGCCCAGTTCCATCAAATAAAGCCTTGCACAAAATTGATATTTCCACAATAAAGAATAGACTGAATAAAAAAGGGGTAACTTCAGTGCTTATTAAAAGGTGTACTAGATGAATTCAATAGTTCTCTCAGTCAGAAGAAAATATTAAAGTTGTTTTAGGTATGTTGTCTGACGAAATACCTTTGTGTAAGAACAAGCGCTTATCCAAAAGATTACACCGAGCTATACTGCCCTTAAGAAAGGCACATAAGACAGTTAAAAAATCTCTGCAGCTTGTGGCAAAATCTGGAAAGAGCAAAAATATGGCAAAATCCTTCAGTGTACAGGAACACCTTACTGTTAATAGCAAAGAGGTAAATCCTAAACAGGTTGAAAGTATAAGCAGTCAGATTTAACAGACAGAAGATTCATTTAAAATTTTGAAAGTTGCCGAGGTATAGAAGTGCCCAACCACAGACAGAAAATGTCTAACAGAATCAACTCAAGTGATGGTTAATGGAGTGTTTGTGCAAGATTCCCAGCAGGCCAAAGTAAATGGCAATTCAGCTACAAAAATTTCACTTTTGACTTCTTACAAACTTACCATGTCCTACCCAGTTACTCCTGAAGACAGTTCTAGCATTACCAGTATTACCGTATCAGATAAAGAAAATGCTATGCCAGCAGTTCCTTCTGTGAAATCACCTTATGATGGCAAAGGAAAGCATATAGTAAGATCAGGGCCGCCATCAGGGGGGTACAACCCATACACCTGTATGGGGCCCAGAGCTTCAGGAGGCCCAGCCGGCCCTGGACCTTTTTTTTTTCCAGCTTGTCAGGGCCGGACAGGCCAGGGGCTGTTGGGAGTCGACATGCCCTGCGCAGGCACACACGTCTACTCCAGTCACCTGACCTGTCCCTGCATGATCTCCAGTCCAGACGATCCTCCCCGTGCATAGGAGCAGCAGCAGCCTCCGCTGCACCGATCCCCGGCAGCCAGCAGGGTAGGTGAACTTGCAGGGGTGGCGGGGTTTGCAATGGTGATGAGAGGTGCGGGGGGAGAGGTGCTTGGGGTGTAATGGTGGTGATAAGAGGTGCAGGGGGGTGAGGAGAGGTGCAGAGAGGTGAGGAGAGGGGCAGGGGGGGTGAAGAGAGGGGCAGGGGGGGTGATGAGAGTGGCAGGGCGGGTGATTAGAGGGGCAGGGGGGGTGATGAGAGGGGCAGGGGGGGTGATGAGAGGGGCAGGGGGGTGATGAGAGGTGCAGGGGGGTGATGAGAGGTTCAGGGGGTGTTGAGAGGTTCAGGAGGGGTGATGAGAGGTTCAGGGGGGTGATGAGAGGTGCAGAGGGGGTGTTGAGAGGTGCCGGGGGGAGTGATGAGAGGTGCAGGGGGTGTTATGGGGTTGATGAGAGGTGCAGGGGTTGTTATGGGGGTGATGAGAGGTGCAGGGGTGTGATGAGAGGTGCAGGGAGGGGGGTGGTGAGAGGTGCAGGGGGGTGATGAGAAGTGCTTGGGGTGTTATGTGGTGATGAGAGGTTTAGGGGGTATGGGGGTGATGAGAGGTGCAGGGGGGTTATGGGGGTAATGAAAGGTGCAGGGGGGTTAAGGGGGTGATGACAGGTGCAGGGGGGTTATGGGGGTGATGAGAGGTGCAGGGGGTGTTACGGGGGTGATGAGAGGTGCAGGGGGTGTTATGGGGTTGATGAGAGGTACAGGGGTGTTATGGGGTTGTTGAGAGGTGCAGGGGGTGTTATGGGGGTGATGAGAGGTGCAGGGGGGTGTTATGGGAGTGATGAGAGGTGCAGGGGGGTGATGAGAGGTGCAGAGGGGAAGTGATGAGAGGTGCGGGGGGGTATGGAGGTGCAGGTGGGTATGGGGGTGATTAGAAGTGCTTGGGGTGTTATGGGGGTGATGAGAGGTGCAGGGGGGTTATGGAGGTGATGAGAGTTGCAGGGGGTGTTATGGGGGTGATTAGAGGTGCAGGGGGTGTTATGGGGTTGTTGAGAGGTGCAGGGGGTGTTATGGGGTTGTTGAGAGGTGCAGGGGGTGTTATGGGGTTGTTGAGAGGTGCAGGGGGTGTTATGGGGTTGTTGAGAGGTGCAGGGGGTGTTATGGGGTTGTTGAGAGGTGCAGGGGGTGTTATGAGGGTGATGAGAGGTGCAGGGGGGTTATGGGAGTGATGAGAGTTGTAGGGGGGTTATAGTAGTGATAGGTTTGGCGGAGGTGATGAGGACACAGAGGACATACAGAGGACATATACACAGTATATGTTTATATGATGTGTATGCATGTATGGCAGTATTATATTCAGGGTACAGTGTATGGCAGTATTATATTCAGTGAATACAGTGTGGGGCAGGATTATATTTAGTGGGTACAGTGTATAGCAGTATTACATTCAGGGTACAGTGTGGGACAGTATTATATTCAGTGGATACAGTATGTGGCAGTATTATATTCAGGGTACAGTGTGTGGCAGTATTATATTTAGTGGGTATAGTGTATAGCAGTATTATATTCAGGGTACAGTATGGGGCAGGATTATATTTAGTGGGTACAGTGTATAGCAGTTTTATATTCAGGGTACGGTGTGGGGCAGTATTTTATTTAAAGTTCACTTTCTGGCAAGGTTATAATGATGACTGTCTTCATGCAGAGGATGAGGATCTGCTGACAATGTGAGGAGCCAATGATGTCTGGATGTCAGACTCTGCAGAAAAGATGGAGCTGGAGGAAGACCTGGTCTCTGGACCAGATGAAGAAGAAAAGATAACAGAGAAAATATCACTCAAGTGAGAAGACGTCACTCAGGTCACTGATATCATTGTGTGTTCTCCTGACTGTCCCATCAGGGCTGTAGTCACTTGTAAGTTCTGCAGTGATGATGGGTAAAACTGTGTCCAATCTGTGTCTCTCCAGCTGTTACAAAACTAAAACTCCCATAATGCCTGCGGCTTTCCAGACATGATGGGAGTTTTAGCTTTCCAACAGCTGGAGAACCACTTCAACTGAGATGATCGGTGGGGGTCTCAGCAGTCGGACCCACACCAAAAAAATAGGCTGCTTATTCTTAAATTCCCGTGCAGTGCTGTATAACACTGTGCTATTAAAGGAGTTTTCTGGTAAAAAATACCAAGGGAGAAACCGGAAAGTTCGTCCCCAGGGGAGCACGCGCGGTTCCCTGTACCCAACTAGGGAGCGCTGTACTTGGGCACCTGAGAGAGCGGCTGAGTACGGGCTACCCTGGGGACAAACCTCCTCGGTGGACCGCACGCCGATGTATTCTTACTCGCCCGATGCTTCCGCTCTCCGCTGCCGGGGGGTCCACGTCACCGATCCTGTGCCCAAGGACAGCGCTCCCTACCTGGGTACAGGGAACCGCGCCTCCCGCCCTTATAGCCTCTCTGGTTCTCTAAGTGTCAAAGTTTTACAGGCATGGAAGCCTGTCAGGGGACTGTTTAAGAGGCTTCGCCCATGGACTGCCCAGCCCCGGCCCATTCCCCCTGGAAAATACCAAGGGAGAAACCTGAAGGTTCGTCCCCAGAGGAGCCCGCACTTGCCCCTGGCGTACCCTGAGAGAGCGGCTGAATACAGGCTCCCCTGGGGATGAACCTCCTCGACGGATCGCCCGCCGATGTTTGCCGACTCGGCCAAAGCTTCTGCTCCACGATGCTGGGGGGTCCGCATCACCGATCCTATGCCAAAGGACGGCGCGCCCTGTCTGGGTACAGGGACCTCCGCCTCCCGCCCTTATAGCCTCTCTTGTTCTCTGCGTGTCAAAAGTCTACAGGCATGGTAGATCCTTCCATAGACCTTGCCATGTTCGGTTGACCATCCTGGGCATAGGGACTCGCATCTCCCCCTGGCCGACAACCTGGAGTTTGTAATCTTTCATTTCACCTCTGGAGAGCCGAGGCGCTTCAGCGGAACGCATGCCAATGTTTTTTGACTCACCCGAGGCTTCTGCTCTCCGCTGCTGGGATGTCCGCGTCACCGTTCCTGTGCCCAAGGACGGAGCGCCCTGCCTGGGTACAGGGACCCGCACTTCCCGCCCTTATAGCCTCTCTTGTTCTCTGCATATTAAAAGTCTACAGGCATGGAATATCCTTCCAGAGGCCTTGCCATTTTCGGTTAACCATCCTTGGCATAGGGACTCGCATCTCCCCCTGGCCGACAACCTGGACTTTGTAATTTTTCATATCGCTTCTGGAGGGCTGAGGGGCCTCAGCGGACCGCATGCCGATGTTTTTTGACTCGCCCAACGCTTCTGCTCCCCACTGCGGGGTGCTCGCGTCACCGGTCCTGTGCCCAAGGACGGCGTGCCCTGCTGGGTACAGGGACCCGCACCTCCCGCCCTTATAGCCTCTCTGGTTCTCTGCGTGTAAAAGGTCTACAGGCATGGAAGCCTGTCAGGGAACCGTTCCGGAGGCTTCACCTGGGGACCAGCCCAATCCCCCTGGAAAATACCAAGGGAGAAACCGGAAGGTTCGTCCCCAGGGGAGCCCGCGCTCGGCCCTGGCGTACACAGAGAGCGGCAGAGTGCGGACTCCCTTGGGGGGGGGGGCGAACCTCCTTGGCGGACTGCCCTCCGATGTATTCTTACTCCGCCGACGCTTCTGCTCCCCGTCGCCGGGGGGGTCCGTGTCACCCGCGCCTCCCGCCCTTATAGCCTCTCTGGTTCTTTGCTTGTCAAAAGTCTACAGGCATGGAAGACCCTTCCAGAGGCATTGCATGTGTTCGGTTGACCCTCTTGGGCACAGGGACCCGCACCTCGCCCTGGCCGACAACCTGGACTTTGAAATATTTAATTTTGCCTCCCTAGGGCCGGGGCATCTCATCGGACCGCCCGCCGATGTTTGTTTACTCGCCCGACTCTTCTGCTCCCCGCTGCTGGGATGTCCGCGTCACCGATAATGTGCCCAAAGACGGCACGCCCTGTCTGGGTACAGGGACCCGCGCCTCCCGCCCTCATAGCCTCTCTGGTTCTCTGCGTGTCAAAAGTCTACAGGCATGGAATCCTGTCAGGGGACCCTTTCGGAGGCTTCACCCCTGAGACAGCCCAGCCCCGGGTAGGGTAAGTGAACCAGCCCAATCCCTCTGGAAAATACCAAGGGAGAAACAGGAAGGTTCGTCCCCAGGGAAGCCTGCATTCCTCCCTGGCGTACCCTGAGAGAGTGGCTGAGTGCAGGCTCCCCTGGGGACGAACTTCCTCGGCAGACCGCCCGCCGATGTATTCTTACTAGCCTAACGCTTCTGCTCCCCGCCGCCGGGGGGTCCGCGTCACCGATCCTGTGCCCAAGGACGGCGCGCCCTGCCTGGGTACAGGGACCCGCGCCTCCCGCCCTTATAGCCTCTCTGGTTCTCTGCGTGTCAAAAGTCTACAGGCATGGAAGACCCTTCCAGAGGCCTTGCCTGTGTTCTGTTGACCCACCTGGGCATTTGGACTCGCATCTCCCCCTGGCCAACAACCTGGACTTTGTAATTTTTCTTTTCACCTCCGGAGGGCCGGGGTGCCTTGGTGGACTGCCCGCCAATGTTTGCCAACTCGCCCGACGCTTCTGCTCCCCGCCACCGGGGGGTCCGCATCACCGATCCTGTGCCCAAGGACGGCATGCCCTGCCTGTGTACAGGGACTCATGCCTCCCGCCCTTATAGAGTCTCTGGTTCTCTGCATGTCAAAAGTCTACAGGCATGGAAGCCTTTCAGGGGACCCTTCCAGAGGATTCACCCAGGGACTGCCCTGCCCCCGTTCGGGTACATGAACCATCCCGATCCCCTTGGAAAATACCAAGGGAGAAACCAGAGGTTCAACCCCAGGGGAGCCCGCGCTCGGCCCTGGCGTACCCTGAGAAAACAGCCGGACGGCTTGCTCTCCTACTATTCTGAGGCAGGCGGCCGTTCTAAGGTACTTACTCGTGATGCTGCGATACAGTTTTATGAACGCGTACCACTCGGACATGCCCAGCTCGTGGAACTGTGACCTGAATTCAGCTTTCATATCCGATCTCATACCGGTTCTCAGTTTTTCAATTATTGTCAGGTATGGAAGTCAGTCAGGGGACCCTTCAGGAGGACTTGCCCAGGTAAGGTTGACCTTCCTGGGCACATGGACCCACACCTCCCCCTGGCCTACAACTAGGAATTTGACATTTTTAATTTCGGGGATTACAAGATGAGGAGATTTGTTACATTGTGTCACCCCAGTAGTAAGGAGATTACATGATGAGGAGGTTTGAAACAGTGTGTCACCCCAGTAGTTATGAGATTACACGAGGAGGAGGAGGTTTGTTACAGTGTGTGACCCCAGAATAAAGTAGATTAGAGGAGGAGGGGGTTGTTACAGTGCGTTACTCCAGTAGTACGTTAATAACATGGGCAGGAGGTTTGTTACATTGTTTCACCCCAGTAGTAAGATGTATACATGAGGAGGAGGTTTGTTACAGTGTGTCGCCCCAGTAGTAAGGACATTACATGAGGAGAAGGTTTGTTACAGTGTGTCACCGCAGTAGTAAGGGGATTAAATGAGGGGGAGGTTTGTTACACTGTGTCACCTCAGTAGTAAAGAGATTACATGAGGAGGCAGTTGGTTACAGTGTGTCACCCCAGTAGTAAGTTAATAATAGTGGATGGGTTTTGTTACAGTGTGTCACCCCAGTAGTAAGAAGATTATATGAGGAGGGGGGTTGTTACAGTGTGCCACCCCAGTAGTAAGTTAATAATATGAGGTTGGGGTTTGTTACAGTGTGTCACCCCAGTAGTATGGGAGATTACATGAGGATGAGGCTTGTTAGAGTGTGTCACCCCAGTAGTTAGGAGACAAATTGAGGAGGAGGTTTGTTACAGTGTGTCACCCCAGTAGTAAGGAGATTACATGGGGTGAAGGTTTGATACAGTGTGTCACCCAAGTAGTAAGTTAATAACATGAAGATGGGGTTTGTTACAGTGGGTCACCCCAGTAGAAAGGAGATTACATGAGGAGAAGTTTTGTTACAGTGTGTCACCCCAGTAGTAAATTAATAACATGTGGAGGAGGTTTGTTACAGTGTGTCACCCCAGTAGTAATACGATTACATGTGGAGGAGGTTGGTTACAGTGGGTCACCCTAGTAGTAAGGAGATTACATGAGCAGAAGGTTTGTTATAGTGTGTTACCCCAGTAGTAAGGAGATGACATGAGGAGGAGGTTTGTTACAGTGAGTCACACCAGTAGTAAAAAGGATACATGGGCAGGAGGTTATTTACAGTGTGTCACCCCAATAGTAAGGAGATTACATGAGTAGGAGGCTTGTTACAGTGTGTCACCCCAGTAGTAAGGAGATTACATGAGGAGGAGGTTTGTTACAGTGAGTCACACCAGTAGTAAAAAGGATACATGGGCAGGAGGTTTTTTACAGTGTGTCACCCCAGTAGTAAGTAGATTACATGAGTAGGAGGTTTGTTACAGTGTGTCACCCCAGTATTAAGGAGATTAAATAAGGAGAAGGTTTGTTACAGTGTGTCACCCCAGTAGTAAGGAGATTACATCAGGAAAGGGTTTGTTACAGTGAGTTAGCCCAGTAGAAAGGAGATTTTATGAGGAGAAGTTTTGTTACAGTGTGTCACCCCAGTAGTAAGTTAATAACATGAGGAGGTTTGTTACAGTGTGTCACCCCAGTAGAAAGGAGATTATATGAGGAGAAGGTTTGTTACAGTGTGTCATCCCAGTAGTAAGGAGATTACATGAGGATGGGGTTTGTTATGGTGTGTCACCCCAGTAGTAAGGAGACTACATGAGGAGGAAGTTTGTTACAGTGTGTCACCCCAGTAGAAAGGAGATTACATGATGAGGAGGCTTGTTACAGTGTGTCACACCAGTAGTAATGAGATTACATGATGAGAATGTTTCTTACAGTGTGTCACCCCAGTAGAAAGTTAATAACACGAGGAGGAGCTTTGTTACAGTGTGTCACCTCAGTAGTAAGGATAATACATGGGGGGAGGTTTTTTTTTACAGTGTGTCACCCCAGTAGCAAGAAGATTTCATGAGCTGGAGGTTTGTTACAGTGTGTCACCCCAGTAGTAAGAAGATTACATGAGAAGGGTTTTTTTTTTTTTTTTTTTTACAGTGTGTCTCCCCAATAGTAAGAAGATTACATGAGGAGGAGGTTTGTTACTGTGTGTCACCACAGCAGTAAATTAATAACATGAGGATGGGGTTTGTTAAAGTGTGTCACCCCAGTAGTAAGGAGATTACATGAAGAGGGGGTTTGTTACAGTGTTTCACTCCAGTAGTAAGGAGATTACTTGAGGAGGAGGTTTGTTACATTGAGTCACCCCAGTAGTAAGGAGATTACATGAGGAGGAGATTTGTTACAGTGTGTCACCCCAGTAGTAAGGAGATTACACGAGGAGGAGGTTTGTTACAGTGTGTCACTCCAGTTGAAAGGAGATTGCATTATGAGGAGGTTTGTTACAGTGTGTCACCCAGTAGTAAGGAGATTACATGAGGAAGAGGTGTGTTACAGTGTGTCACCCCAGGAGTAAGGGAGTTACATGAGGAGGGGGTTTGTTGCAGTGTGTCATCCCAGTAGTAAGTTAATAATATGAGGATAGAGTTTGTTACAGTGTGTCACCCCAGTAATAAGGAGATTATATGAGGAGGAGGTTTTATTACAGTGTGTCATCCTAGTCATAAGGAGCTTACATCCTAGTCATAAGGAGCTTATATGAGGATGAGGTTTGTTACAGTGTTTCCCCCAGTAGAAAGCAGATTACATGAGGATGTGGTTTGTTACAGTGTGTTATCCCAGTACTAAGGAGATTACATGAGAAGTTTGTTACAGTGTGTCACCCCAGTAGAAAGGAGATTATATGAGGAGAAGGTTTGTTTCAGTGTGTCATCCCAGTAATAAGGAGATTACATGAGGATGTGGTTTGTTATGGTGTGTCACCCCAGTAGTAATTAGATTACATGAGGAGGAGGTTTGTTACAGTGAGTCACCCCAGTAGAAAGGAGATTACATGATGAGGAGGTTTGTTACAGTGTGTCACCCCAGTAATAATGAGATTACATCATGAAAATGTTTGTTACAGTGTGTCACCCCAGTAGAAAGGAGATTACATCAGGAGAAGGTAAATTACAGTGTGTCACCCCAGTAGTAAGGAGATTACATGAGGATTGGGTTTGTTACAGTGTGTCACCCCAGTAGTAAGGAGATTATATTGGGGGGAGGTTTTTTACAGTGTGTCACCCCAGTAGCAAGAAGATTTCATGAGCTGGAAGTTTTTTACAGTGTGTCACCCCAGTAGTAAGACGATTACATGAGGAGGAGGTTTGTTACTGTGTGTCACCCCAGCAGTAAATTAATAACATGAGGATGGGGTTTGTTAAAGTGTGTCACCCCAGTAGTAAGGGGATTACATAAGGAGGGGGTTTGTTACAGTGTGTCACCCCAGTAGTAAGGAGATTACATGAGGAAGAGGTGTGTTACAGTGTGTCACCCCAGGAGTAAGGGAATTACATGAGGAGGGGGTTTGTTACAGTGTGTCACCCCAGTAATAAGGAGATTATATGAGGAGGAGGTTTGTTACAGTGTGTCACCCCAGTAGTAAGGGAGATTACATGAGGATGAGGTTTGTTAGAGTGTGTCACCCCAGTAGTTAGAAGAAAAAATGAGGGGGAGGTTTGTTACAGTGTGTCACCCCAGTAGTAAGGAGATTACATGGTGAGCAAGTTTGTTACTGTGTGTCACCCCAGTATTAAGTTAATAACATGAAGATGGGGTTTGTTACAGTGGGTCACCCCAGAAGAAACGAGATTACATGAGGAGGGGGTTTGTTGCAGTGTGTCATCCCAGTAGTAAGTTAATAATATGAGGATAGAGTTTGTTACAGTGTGTCACCCCAGTAATAAGGAGATTATATGAGGAGGAGGTTTTATTACAGTGTGTCATCCTAGTCATAAGGAGCTTACATCCTAGTCATAAGGAGCTTACATGAGGATGAGGTTTGTTGCAGTGTTTCCCCCAGTAGAAAGCAGATTACATGAGGATGTGGTTTGTTACAGTGTGTCATCCCAGTACTAAGGAGATTACATGAGAAGTTTGTTACAGTGTGTCACCCCAGTAGAAAGGAGATTATATGAGGAGAAGGTTTGTTTCAGTGTGTCATCCCAGTAATAAGGAGATTACATGAGGATGTGGTTTGTTATGGTGTGTCACCCCAGTAGTAATTAGATTACATGAGGAGGAGGTTTGTTACAGTGAGTCACCCCAGTAGAAAGGAGATTACATGATGAGGAGGTTTGTTACAGTGTGTCACCCCAGTAATAATGAGATTACATCATGAAAATGTTTGTTACAGTGTGCCACCCCAGTAGAAAGGAGATTACATCAGGAGAAGGTAAATTACAGTGTGTCACCCCAGTAGTAAGGAGATTACATGAGGATTGGGTTTGTTACAGTGTGTCACCCCAGTAGTAAGGAGATTATATTGGGGGGAGGTTTTTTACAGTGTGTCACCCCAGTAGCAAGAAGATTTCATGAGCTGGAGGTTTTTTATAGTGTGTCACCCCAGTAGTAAGACGATTACATGAGGAGGAGGTTTGTTACTGTGTGTCACCCCAGCAGTAAATTAATAACATGAGGATGGGGTTTGTTAAAGTGTGTCACCCCAGTAGTAAGGGGATTACATAAGGAGGGGGTTTGTTACAGTGTGTCACCCCAGTAGTAAGGAGATTACATGAGGATGAGGTTTGTTAGAGTGTGTCACCCCAGTAGTTAGAAGAAAAAATGAGGGGGAGGTTTGTTACAGTGTGTCACCCCAGTAGTAAGGAGATTACATGGTGAGCAAGTTTGTTACTGTGTGTCACCCCAGTATTAAGTTAATAACATGAAGATGGGGTTTGTTACAGTGGGTCACCCCAGAAGAAACGAGATTACATGAGGAGAAGTTATGTTGCAGTGTGTCACCCCCAGTAGTAAGGAGATGATATGAGTAGGAGGTTTGTTACAGTGTGTAAACCCAGTAGTAAGGAGATTACATGATGAGGAGGTTTGTTACAGCGCGTCACCCCAGTAATAAGTTAATAACATGAGGAGGTTTGTTACAGTGTGTCACCCCAGTAGAAAGGAGATTACATGAGGAGAAGGTTTGTTACAGTGTGTCACCCATGTAGTAAGTTAATAACATGTGGAGGAGGTTTGTTACAGTGTGTCACCCGAGTAGTAAGAAGATTACATGGGGAGGAGGTTTGTTGCAGTGTGTCACCCCAGTAGTAAGTCAATAACATGTGGAGGGGGTTTGTTACAGTGTGTCAGCCCAGTAGTAAGAAGATTACATAAGGATGAGGTTTTTTACAGTGTGTCACCCCATTAGTAAGGAGATTACATGAGGAGAAGGTTTGTTGCCGTGTGTCACCCCAGTAGTAAGGAGATTACATGAGGAGAATGTTTGTTACAGTGTGTCACCCCAGTCGTAACAAGATTATATGCGAGGGGGTTTGTTACAGTGTGTCACCCCAGTAGTGAGGAGATTACATGATGAGGGGGTTTGTTACAGTGTGTCACCCCAGTAGTAAGAAGATTACATAGGTAGGGGGTTTGTTACAGTGTATCACCCCAGTTGTAAGTTAATAATATGAGGATGGGTTTTATTACAGTGTGTCATCCCAGTCATAAGGAGTTTACATGAGGATGAGGTTTGTTACAGTGTTTCACCCCAGTAGAAAGCAGATTACATGAGGATGTGGTTTGTTACAGTGTGTCACCACAGTAGTAAGTTAATAACATGAGGATGAGGTTTGTTACAGTGTGTCACCCCAGTAGTAGGGAGATTAGATGATGAGGAGGTTTGTTACAGTGTGTCACCCCAGTAGTTAGGAGAACTAATGAGGAGGTTTGTTACAGTTTGTCACCCCAACAGTTAGGAGATTCCAAGAGGAGGAGGTTTATTACAGATTGTCACCCCGATAGAAAGGAGATTACATGATGAGGAGATTTGTTACAGTGTGTCACCCCAGTAGTAAGTTAATACCATGAGGAGGAGGTTTGCTACAGTGTGTCACCCCAGTGGTAAGGGAGATTACATGAGGAGGAGGTTTTTTTTACAGTGTGTCACCATAGTAGTAAGGATATTTCTTGGGGAGAAGGTTTGTTACAGTGTGTCACCCCAGTAGTAAGAAGATTACATTATGAGGAGGTTTGTTACAGTGTGTCACCCCAGTAGTAAGTCAATAACATGTGGAGGAGGTTTGTTACTATGTGTCAGCTAAGTAGTATGAAGATTACATGATAGACATTTGCACATCAAAAATTTTCGTTTCTTTTCGTTTCTTTTTACACCTATATTCGTATGTTTTCGGTTCGGCAGCCATTTTCCGATGACATTTTCGGACAGATTCGTTATTATCTAAAATGGCGGTCAAAATTTTCGAACGCATTCGTTATCGGATTCATTCGTCAACAGAAACATTAGTTTTCATAGGCATTTGTTATAATGGACTTTTGTTATAGGATTCATTATCATTTGTTCGGTATTCTGATATATTCGTCATCTCTTTTGTTATCGGGTGCTTTTGTTATTCGGATACATTCGTTAGTTGGCTGCAGTCGTTATACATTCGTTATTCGGATACATTCGTTATTTGGATACATTCGTTATTCTGCTACATGCGTTATTCGGCTACATTCGTTATTCGGATACATTCGTTATTGCATAACGAATACATCCGCAATTTTGTCAATAAAGTTTATTGAAATTACAAAAAAAATCGAATTCGTTCCAGCAACTTCCACTTCCACCTGGGCTGAGCTGCATGCAGTATTGTGTTGGTTGTTGTGAGCTGTTATACTGTGATACTGAGTGAATAAAAATGTCTGGAGGAGAGCATGAAAGTGTGGCTGGGAGAGAGGAAGGTGAGAGTATGAGAGTGAGTGAGAGTGCAGGTGTCAGTGTGAATGTTGGTGGAAGAGGAGAGAGGAGAAGGAGGCGCCTTTATCAGGGCAACATTAGCAGTGGCACTGCCAGTGGCACCACTAGTAGACAACACGGACTTGGGTGGTCAGTGTCCCCATCACCAAGTTCGGAAAGTGGAGGGGAGGAGTCGGCACCTGTTGCCAAAAAGAATCGTGGCCCCAGGTTCACCACAGATGAAAATCTAGCTCTGGTGGCGGCTGTCACCAGACATAAAGCCACACTGTTCACCACCACCGTGGGCAGTGAGGAGAAATTTGCGGCCTGGAAGCGGGTCAGAGACGCTGTGGTCCATGTTGGAGCAAAGGACCGATCAGTCGAATGTATCCGCAAAAGGTGAGTACTATATGTAAATGTTATATGTGTATATATATATATAAATAATAAATATGTGTGTGTGTTTCCCAACCAGGGTGCCTCCAGATGTCCCAGCATGCCCGGAGACAGCCGTTGGCATGCTGGGAGTTGTAGTTTTTCAACAGCTGGATTTATTACATATATATAATTATATTTAATTCCACCTAATGTGAAAAGGGTGATAAGTTAGGTAGCATAGCATATTGATCAGTGTTATCTATGCTCTGTTGCTCCATCCAGGATCTCAAGCATGCAGCAGAGGAGTTAAAGGGGTACTCTGGTGAAAACCTTTTTTATTTAAAATCAACTGGTGCAAGGAAATTAAACAGAAACTAAACAGAAAAGTGCCAGGCAGAAAGTACCCACCTACTGAGTGGTGAGCGTGCATCATACCTCAGGAGCTGCAAATGCAGAATTAATGTCCAGTTGCAGCAAGGGGTTAAACCCGTCCTTCACTGAGGGTTTAACCCCTTGCTGCAATTGGGCATTCATTCTGGGTACCAGATACCATGATCATTCAATACAGATCATGACATCTGCAGCAGTTAGGCAATTTAAATTTCATATATGATCACATGGACTGTGTCCTACTGTCCTTTATGGGTTAAAGGGGTAGTATACCATAGAGAGAAAACATATTAGTTTGTATAACCATGCCCTGGAGAGTTCAGTTAATATTTTTCCTTACTGCCTTTCACTAGAGTACCCCTTTAATGTAAGAGTAGTCTATGGGGAATTTAAATATTATTACACTGTGTGTGGCACTTGTAATGATGCATGTTCTACTAATTAAGTAATTAATCACAGATGGAAAAATTAAAACCACACAGAGGTACAGACAGTATAATTAAGTGCATTATTGAAAATAATGGAATACCCCTTTAACCCCTTAAGGACACATGACGTACTGGAACGTCATGTGTCCGCTCCCGATCTATAACGCGGGGCCACGGTGGGTCTAACAACGGACGGGACCCGTGGCTAATAGCGCGCGGCATTGATCGCTGTGCTGCACGCTATTAACCCTTTAGACGCGGCGTTCAAAGTTGAATGCCGCGTCTAAAGTGAAACTGAAACCATGCCGGTTAGCTCAGTGGGCTGTTCGGGATAGCCGCGACGAAATCGCGGCATCCCGAACAGCTTACAGGACAGCAGGAGGGTCCCTACCTGCCTCCTCTCTGTCCGATCACCGAATGACTGCTCAATGCCTGAGATCCAGGCATGAGCAGTCAAGCGGCAGAATCATCGATCACTGGTTTCTTATGAGAAACCAGTGATCAATGATAAAGATCAGTGTGTGCAGTGTTATAGGTCCCTATGGGATAACAATGATCAGTGTTTGCAGTGTTATAGGTCCCTATGGGATAACAATGATCAGTATAAGAGATCAGTGTGTACAGTGTTATAGGTCCCTATGGGATAACAATGATCAGTATAAGAGATCAGTGTGTACAGTGTTATAGGTCTCTATGGGAGCTATAACACTACAAAAAAAAGTGAAAAAAAGTGAATTAATATCATTTAACCCCTTCCCTATTAAAAGTTTGAATCACCCCCCTTTTCCCATAAAAAAAAAAAACACAGTGTAAATAAAAATAAACATATATGGTATCTCCGTGTGCGGAAATGTCCAAATTATAAAAATATATCGTTAATTAAACCCACGGTTAAAGGTGTGCGCGCAAAAAAATTCCAAAGTCCAAAATAGTGCATTTTTGGTCACTTTTTATATCATGAAAAAATGAATCAACGATCAATAAGTCCTATCAATGCAAAAATGGTACCGCTAAAAACTTCAGATCACGGCGCAATAAAAAGAGCCCTCATACCGCCCCATACACGGAAAAATAAAAAAGTTATAGGGGTCAGAATATGACAATTTTAAATGTATTAATTTTCCTGTATGAAGTTAGGATTTTTTCCAGAAGTACGACAAAATCAAACCTATATAAGTAGGGTATCTTTTAACCATATGGACCTACAGAATAAATATCAGGTGTCATTTTTACCGAAAAATTTACTACGTAGAAACCAAAGCCCCCAAAAGTTACAAAATGGCGTTTTTTTTTTCATTTTTGTCTCACAATGATTTTTTTTCCCGTTTCACCGTAGATTTTTGGGCAAAATGACTGACGTCATTACAAAGTAGAATTGGTGGCACAAAAAATAAGCCATCATATGGATTTTTAGGTGCAAAATTGAAAGAGTTGTGATTTTTTAAAGGCAAGGAGCAAAAAACGAAAATGCAAAAATGGAAAAACCCCTAGTCCTTAAGGGGTTAACATACCAGACATTTTGGTAACACTGGCTATATCTGTTGCTTATATGCAATTGTGCATATAAGTAAAATCAAACAGTTGTAACATTTGTCAACAAAACTTTTTATTGATTTTAAATGTATGATAAACTTTTTAATAAACTATATCTCATGCAGGTATTATGACTGTAAAGCAACCGTCCTGCGTAAAATAAAAAAAAAACAAGGAATTCAGGAAGTGGGAGCAGGAGTTCCGGAACCATCTCCTGCCAGAGGGTCGGAGTGAGACAGGCCTTGGTGGTCCTCATATGTCGCCTGAATCCGAGAGTGCTGGCGGTGAGTAGAAAAATAAAAATAAATTATTATTAATAATTACTTGTTCAAAAAATATAAAACAATCATACTAATCCCAAACATACACACACCCACATATATATATATATATATATATATATGTGTATATATATATATATATATATATGTGTGTATATATTGGTATATATATATATGTATGTATATATATATATATATATACAGACAAAGAATAAGTCAGCCAGCACTTTAGTTGATACCAAACTATTATATGGACCTGGCCTACACCATAGCTGTATAGCTCTCCGTTTTAACTGCATATTCATGTTTCACCTATATCCTTGTGCTGGCAGTGTGCTGCTGCATACTTCTGTTGCTGTATATCTAGCCTAGTAGCGTGCACCTGTAGGCCAGGTCCATATAATAGTTTGGTATCAACTAAAGTGCTGGCTGACTTATTCTTTGTCTGTATTGCACATACGGGGGAGTGGCTACCTCCATGTTGGCCTTGCACCCCACCCACCTCTATCAGGTGTGTATATAAGGTGTCTTGGATGTTCCAGACCCTGCCATGCTTACTGAACTGTTCACACAGAGGCATATTCACAGTGTAGGGTCCGTCCCAAGGAGGCCACCTTATCGCGGTGGGACGGTCCAAGCTATTTGACCGCCGGCGGAGGCAAATTTGCGAGCTAAGTGCCTTACTATTTCATAGTTTCACATTTGCATCTATTACACCATAGCTGTATAGCTCTCCATGTTTTAACTGCATATTCATGTTTCACCTAAATCTGGTAGTGTGCTGCTGCATTCTTCTGTTGCTATATATATATATATATATATATATATATATATATGTGTGTATATATATATATATATGTATATAGATAGATAGATATAAATAAAATATTCATATATATATATATATATATATATATATATATATCTATAGATACATACATATACAGTTTATACACACACACATATATATATATATATGTGTGTGTGTGTGTACACACATGCATACATAAATAGATATCGAACAATCAAGAGAATGCAGCATCTCCAGACCCACAACACTCCAAAATGCTGAAATAGTGATGAGTTTATTTCCTCAGAGGTTAATAATATAAAATTTTAGTATCTTCTTCTTTACCTATGATGAAATAAACTCATTACTTTTTCACCATATTGTAGTTTATTTATTTATTTAAGCTTTAAGAACTTATGATGGCAGCTAATCAAAGTAATGAGACACACTGTAATGTAAACTTTCTTACTGTTTCAGTCAAAACATTACTAAATAATTATTATTATTATTTTTTTTTTTTCAGATCAACCAGGTCCATCTGCAGGGAGGATGGTCCGCCATCAAAACTTGCCCCAATCACCTGTCCTGTCCTCAGCATCGGCTGAGATAGATGAGGAGGAGGAGGTGTCCCCAGGTGAACAACACCAACCACTCTCCCCCAACCCTAGCTCCTGGCTCTGTCCCAAGGGATACTTACCTGCAGCTTGCTAAAGAAATCCAAAGGCTGGCCAAGGAGAACAGGAACATGTCGCGCGAATTGCGCCGGATGAATCGCACCATGGTTGAACTCCACCGATCACAAAAACAAGAGTTCCAAGCCCTGTTGGCCAAACAAATGGGAGAATTTCAGGCCATGTTGTCCCACCATAGCCAACAACAGATGCAGGCGATGCATGATTTGAGGGTGGACGTTATGCCCCATAAGCAGCAGCAATACCCCCCAAAAAAACTGAAATATACGGGACTAAATTATTTCGCCTTGTTGATATGTTTCAGTTGTTGTTCTGTTTAAGATATGTTATTATTACTACTGCAGCATTGAAGGCCTTGGCCATTCAAGAAAAAAAAAACATTTTTTTCTTTATCCTGTGTGGTGTCTAAATTATTACTAACATTACATTATTTTTATTTCCACTTTTTTTTTTTTTTGTGTTGTCCACATCTTGGGGGAGATTTATCAAGACCTATCCAGAGGAGAAGTTGCCCATAGCAACCAATCAGCTCGCTTCTTTAATTTTTTAACAAGGCCTGTGCTAAATGAAAGAACCAATCTGACTGGTTGCTATGGGCAACTGGGCAACTTTTCCTCTTGGCAGGTTTTGATAAATCTGCCCCCTTGTCCACAGTGCTCTCTGCTGACACCTTTGTCCGTATTAGGAACTGTCTAGAGCAGCAGGAACTTTGCTATGAAAATGTTATTCTAATCTGGACAGTTCCTGGCTGACATGTACAGAGGTGTCAGCAGAGAGAGCCCTGTGGACAGACTGGAGAGAAATAAATAAAAAAATAATACACTGACTTATATTTTCTATTGGCACGTACATTATTCTGCGCAGATTTGATGTACTGCATATTATGCTGCAGATTTCAATATCTGCAAAAAATAATGTACGTGTGAATTGACCATTATGCCTCTGGAATATTTGCTCCATTCATTTACTAGGGGTCCCTCTAGTGGCAGAGGCACTGTAAAGCACAACTGTTATAAAGAAAATTGATGGAATTTTAAGTTACTCACCAGTGATTTGCTGAAAGAAACTCCTTTTTTTCACCCACTTCAAGGTCCAGCAATAGGATTCCTAAATCCTGAAAGATGGAAAGGTATAAATTAAACTAAAATTAATAATGGGATATTAGGAGGGAAGGGGATGATTGACAGACCACTCACCTGTTTGAAGGGGCTGTTAAGCTTGTCACTTGCTTCACTTTTAAACAACTGGTAGTAACGGGAAAACATTCCAACTTGTTAACGAAACTTGAACTCAAGGGTAACTGCAGTGTTCAACTTTAACTGAAGAGGTAACTTCAACTTTTTAACTTGTTTCAAAGTTTAGGGCTGGGTACCCTAACTTTGGCAAATTGACTTTAAAAAAAGTCATCTGCTCCATGAGCTGAGGGGACAGTTGAGAACGCTGTGGGCATAGAATGTTCCCGGTGACAGAAAATACCTGCTCACTTTGCACAGAGGTTGGGGGGCAGGATAGGAGCTCCTGGGCCACCATGCTTAGAGCAGGCCAAATAGCCCTCTTTTCGTCCCAATATTTCATGGCATCGGCAGTGGGAAATATATTTGGTTCAGACACATAAATTTTGACCATGTCTGCCACCTTGTCTCTTAGAGAGGGTATCCGAGAGGGTTGTCTGATTTGTCCAACCAGGCTTTGCAATGTCTCTGCCCAAAAGTCTGCAGCTCTTGAGGAGGTTGTAGCAGTGTTGCTGATGGTTGCTGAGATTTCTGCAGGCTCATCTTCCTCTGCTTCTTCCTCCTCATCATGCCTCTCTTGTCCCACATCTAATAGTCTCTGTCTGTCACACACCTTGATGATTAATTTGTCCCTCCAGCTTGTTAGGGCATTTGCTTGGAGAGCCATTTTGCCCTTAATCCGGGGGTCACACATGGTGGCTAGCATTAGATCAGGGCAAGTGTCTGTCAGCTCTTTAATCCTACGCTGTAGTAGGACCTGGAGTCTCCTTACCAGTGTGGCAACATCACCAACTATATAGCCTCCAGTCAACTTCTCTCTGTTATTCAGGAAGGCATCCATTTTGGTTAACAGATGAGTAAAGAGAGGGATGACTTGCGCCAAACTTGCCTTCTCCTGGCTTAACTTTTCCGTGACCGCACGAAAGGGGCTAAGTACAGCAACCACCTGAGCAACTAAGGTCCACTCCTCCCTGCCAAATGCTCTGGTGATGCCAATATAATTTTCATGGGACATTGCATGTATGGGTTTCTGCTGCTCTAGGATTCTTTCCAGCATTTCTAGTGTGGAATTCCACCGGGTGCTAACATCCTGTTTCAGTCTGTGTTGAGGAACACCTGCCTTACTCTGCTCCCGTCTGAGTAAGTGGCTGTCTTTAACACTCCGGTGAAAATGCCCTGCAATTTTTCTACATGAATCCAGAACTCCTGTGAGCTTTGTGTTGCTCTCTGAGGTGTCTTCCAAACCGGCCTTCACCACAAGATGGAGGACATGTGCAGAGCATCGCACACATACAAAGTTGCCATTACGCAATGCCTTTATCATTTTGGCTGCACCGTTAGTCACCACGAAACCCATCTTCGGATGTGTATCTCCGTGTTCCCCAAGCCATTCTTCCACCATTTTTTTAAGTGCTCTGGTTATGTTTTGTGAGCTGTGCAGCTCATCCAATACCTCTGCATGGAGGAGGAATGAGCGGTGGCCCTGATTTGTATTCTCAACACCAGCCCCTGTGCTTCTTGGACCTGATTTGGTTTGGGCAAGTTCAGTGACAATGGGCTGCCACCAGTGTGTGGTCAATGATAGGAAAGCATGCTGGCCACTGGGAGCACTCCACAGGTCAGTGGTTAGATGTACAGACTGTCCAGCAGCTTTTCCCAGCTCCTCTTTTCCACACACGATTTATACAAAGCAGGTACTATACTTCTGCTGAATGTGGTACGTGATGGTACAATATATTGGGGTGCAAGTGCCTTTAGAAGGCGTTTAAAAGGTTCCCCTTCCACCATGTTAAATGGAGCCCCCCCAATGGCTATGAGCTCACCTATAAGGCGGGTAATCTTGCGGGACTGTTGGCGGGAAATCCCCCTGGGATGAAAACCGGTAAACTGTTCTATGGTGGACTGGTTTCCTTTACTGGGATGAACAACAGCTTCAGCCCCTTGCCCCTTTTCCAGGTTATCTGAGGCTGAACTCATAGTAGCACTGGAACTAGCACTACTACTTCCCTTTCTTTTACTTGGTGGAGCTGCCAAACCACTTTCTTCTCTCATCAACACTGCCTTGTGGTGTGTCCTCAGATGGTTATCCATTCCTGCATTGGTGAGATGCCCCAAGACTTTGCCACAACTTACTTCCTTGCCACATAGCTTACATTTGGCCAAGCGACCATCCCCAACTGTTATGAAATGCTCCCATACCTTAGATTTGCGGTTACCACTGACACTGGGTTGTGCTGATGGGGAAGGTTTTTCTGGAAGGGGAGTGCTCTTGGAAGCAGTAGCTAAAGTCCTTGTACTGGTGACAGTGGCAGTCTTTGCATGGGAGGGTGTATCCACAACTATGGAGCCAGAGGAGGATGGTGGTGATTGAGATTCTTGATAGTCATCATCAATGTCATGTACGAATAGTAGTGGCGAAAAAGGTTTATCTGGTGCAATACTGGACCATGGTACCTCCTCTTCTACAATGCCAATGTTCACATCTGCAAGGGCAGGACTGACATGCATGATGTTGTCTATTTCTGTGTCAGAGCCTTCTTGATGGACATTTAGGGCCACCTCAGCATCAGTAATGGCTGTCTCATTTTCTGCTAGAGTCTCCGTCTCCACATGGCAGATGTCTCTGATTGGTTGCCTAGAAGTTTGGCCACTGGAAGACTTGGCAGCAGGCCTTGCTGATGTCCTCTTATAAAAAATGGCAGCTGTTACCTTTGGCTTCTTGGTAACACCTTGTCCTCTAGCTGTCTCTGTGTCACTGGGGAAGTCTTCCTCAGGGGATCTGTCCATCTCTACAAGCACTGTGAGTCACTGTTAACACCAATAAAACTTTCACAGGAATAAAGAAAAGTTCCTCAATGTCCGTGAAAAACACAGGATGTAGAAGGACACCCCGATTGGCTGACTAATGTCATGTGATAACAAACTCTGTAAAGTGACCAATCAAATAAATGGAGAAAATTATTCCTTAGTTTCGATTTCGTCAACTAAGAACGAATGCATTCCGTAATTAACAAATCAAGTCCTTGTTTATTCTGGGACAAGGGTCACGTGACGAGAGGATGTGATCTCGTCAGCTCCGCCCACTCCAGGGCTCTCTCCCTCCTCTCCACCCACCCCCCAGGAGGCATGATGCTGACCCTGGGACGAACGTCCCTGATTAGGGCGAAAAAAGAAAGAAAAAGAGGAAAGAGAGAAAAAAGAAAAAAGGAAACCACCTGACGGACGGATCTGCTCCCCGCTGTGGTATGGAGATGGAGGTGTCCGGTGTGGGAGGGGGTGTGGCGGCCTCGCTGCAGTGGACAGTAGTGGTGGAGGTGAACGAGCTGAGAGGCGCACAGTCAGCAGAAAAGAGATCCGGCAGGAAGAAGAGGAAGGAGACGGAGCGCAAGCACGAGTGGTGCAAAGCAGCTGGGGGGACCACGTGAGCGGGCTCGGCGTGCGACGGAACACGCCGGCCGCTCCGGGTGCCCTGCAATCAGCTCGGGTAACAGAGGCCAGGATCAGCGTGGTGAGCTTGAATCTATTCCTTTTAACTGAAGTCCGTTGTAGGAAAGCTTTTCTGAAATGCAGGCTGGCAATGGCAGTCTATGAGAGTCTGGTGGGGTATACTTCCTCACCCTGGTTACAGATGATAGGATAAGCATGTGAGATCAAGAAATCTGGATGAGCTACTGTACTAAAAGTGGTGGAGGGGGGGCAGAGGTGTGTCGGAGCTATCACAGTTTTGGAACTATAAAGTGACTTCCCCCCCCCCCTCCCTATACCTCTATACCCCTTATAATCCTCCAGCTACCCCTCCTCTATATGGATAATGTTGTTAAGAGTATATGTGAACATGATCGGTAGTCCGAGGACTGGTTATATAAGCTGATTACCTTATGTGGAGGAATTTTTCAGCTATCCCCAAGGTGAAACAAAAACGTATTAACCGAAGGCATCGGTAGAGAGGAGGAGGTGTATATTGAAAAGTATTGCTCTGTCTGAATTTATAAAATAACTCACTGAAGAAAGATGAGCTGGTGACTCTCTGTTATTGAATGGTGTATGGTTTTTTGCAGGACGTATGCATTCAGATTTACAGCTTAGAGCCTGCAGAGTTGAACAACAGAACTGTAAGTCTATTACTTTTTAAAAAAAACCTTCACGCCTCAAGGGGGGGAAAAGGTAAGAAAGCACTATGCACCTTTTTTGCCTCTTTTCTGTGCAGGTGTTTTCCTTGAGTATAACATAAAAAAGCCAAACAAATTAATATGGCTCCCAAGATCCAGTCTAGGAGATCGGGCGGGAATGTTACAGGAGAAGCAGGCAAAATGGATAAATTTCTAAAATCACCTAAAGAAACAATTAAAACCAGAACACAAAGACATGGGGATAGCATGTATGGCTCTAGATATGCAGCCCTTCAGGAGGAGTAACAGAGGAGGGAGAGAGTGAAGATGTGAATAATTCTATGCTAACTTCCATATTAAGTGGTGTGGAAAAAAGTAATAAAGCATTAGAAAACTTAACAGTACAAGTGGGCAGTCTCAGCTCAGACGTGAGTTTTATCCGTGAAGATATAAAAAAGGTGAAAGAAAGAGTGGGGAAAATAGAGAACATGGTGCCCCAGATGGACGGTAAACTACAAAGCATTGAGAAAGTGCAGGAAGAACTCACAAAGGAAAATAATTTCTTAAAAAGGAAGATAGAAGATTTAGAGGATAGATCAAGGAGGGCTAATGTAAGCGTTATTGGCCTTCCGGAAGGGGAAGAAGGAGCTGACCCTATTGCCTTCTGCACAAAATGGCTAGCTGACACCTTTGGAGAACGTACGTTTTCAACCTGTTATGTTATAGAAAGAGCCCACAGGATACCATATACCAAACCAGCGCCCGGAGCTTTGCCTAGGACTTTACTGCTAAAATTTATGTGTGCTAAAGATAGAGACACCCTATTGAAGTTATCAAGGGAGAGGGGAAAAATTGAAGTTGGGAGCGCGGGTGTTTTTTTTTTATCTGGATTTTTCAAAAGAGACTCAAAGGAAAAGAATGGAGTATAGAGACATTAAGAAGAGACTCCATAATTTGAATATTGCTTTTTCCTGTTATTCCCAGCCCGTTTGAGGGTGGTTCAAGACAGCCTGGAAATCGGTTAGAAGTAGAGATGACGGAGTAAAAGAGTATGGAGACCCAGGGTAGCCAAGGAGGTAAAATGTTAGTATGGAATATTAAAGGTATTAAGGAGAGGAAGAAAAGAGTAGCTATTATGGATAGGGTTAAAAATTATCTACCTGCAGTGGTATGCTTGTTAGAAACACATTTAACAAAAGAATCTGTCCATCTAATGAAAAAGAAATGGGCTGTTCAGGAATTCCCCTCATTTAGAACAAACTACTCATCGGTGGTCTTGGTGTTGATTCACGGTAAAATGAATATGCAGGTTAAAAATGCTCGCTGTGATGATAGAGGGAGATTTGTTTTTCTCCACGTAGAGTGGAATATGGTACAAGTTATTCTTGCTTTTGTTTATATTCCTCCCCCTTTCAAAACAGAGGTATTGGTTAATCTGGTGAATTTTTTAAGTGATAAAAATTACAAAGATGTATATATTATGGGGGATTTTAACTCAGTAATGGATAACAAAAGGGACCGGAGAGGAGGAGTAATGAGGGAGGGGAGGAATGTCCTGGCAGATTTTTGTAAAGAAGTAGGATGGAGAGATGTATGGAGAAACCTGAATCCTTTGCGAGAAAATTTTTCCTGTTTTAATTTGAGCCATAAAACTGCATCACGTATCGATTTGATTCTGGCCAATGATAGTGGAGCAAGGGGTATTAGAAAAATTGTTTATGAGCCCAAGGGCTTGTCTGATCACTCCATGGTGGTTGTAGTTTCGGTGGTGAAGATCGGGTCCCCCCCCAGAATATGAATAGAAATATTAATCCGCATTGGTTTGACGTGGAAGACGTGACAAAGGGTATAGAGGAGGAGATTAAATGGTTTTGGGCTACAAACAAAGGTTCGGCCGATATATTTATGGTTTGGGATGCTATGAAAGCATATTTGAGGGGGATTTTGTCCCGAAATATATCCCAGTTTAGGAGGAAAGTAAGGAAGAAAGAAGATAACTTGGTAGATCAGATAAAAAAATTGGAGGAAGTTTATGCAACTGATGCCAGAGATGAGAACTGGGGAAAACTGGAACAAGCGCAAAAAAGAATATAAAGAGTTAATGCTTGAGAAGGCACAACATAGGATTTTTTTCTGGGGACAAAAATGCTATGCGGAAGGGGGGAAATCCAATAAGTGGCTCTCTGGTATAATAAAAAATCTAAGGGAAAATACGGAAATTACTAATTTAGAAAATAAGCAGGGATTAATAGTAACAGATCAAGAGGAGATAAGGAAGATAGCGATGGAGTATTATCAAACATTATATGAATCTGAAGGGGTAAAATCAGAATCGGAGATTAAAACATTCTTACAAAATTTAGTTCTGCCAAGTTTAAATGAGGAGGGGAAGAGGAAAATGAATGAGGGGAATAGCCTGGGGGAAGTCCAAGAAGCATTGAGAACATGTGCAGGGGATTCCGCCCCAGGGTCTGATGGGTTCTCATTTGATTTTTATAAAAGATTTCATGGGTCTCTGTTGCCCTGCTTGATGGAGATTATTAATGAATCCTTGGAAAGAGGGGCTATGACCCCTTCAATGTCTGAAGCAGTGATAATATTGATCCCCAAGAAGGGGGGCAACAGGGAAAAGATGGAGAATTACCGTCTTATATCACTATTGAATACGGATTACAAAATTTTTGCAAAATTATGGGCAGGAAGATTAAAAAAGGTTTTGGGTGAGATGATAGGGCAAGAACAAAGGGGTTTTATGGTAGGTAGGAATATGTTTTCCAATATACACAGGACATTCCTTAACATTCAAACACGTGGAGGGGATCCCCGCTCCATCCTGTCGTTGGACGCAAACAAAGCTTTCGACAGGGTGGAGTGGGGTTTCCTCTTTGGGGTGGTGGAAAGATTTAGTTTGGGCACTTTATTCTTAAAAGCTATAAAAATGGTTTATTCAGCTCCTATAGCAAAAATTAGTATTAATGGGAAATTTACGAATACGTTTTTAAAAAAAAGAGGTTCAAGACAGGAATGTCCGTTATCACCTTTATTATTTGCACTCTTTATAGAGCCACTAGCAGCTATTGTTAGGAACACAGAAGTCTTTCAAGGGTTTGGGGTACAAGGGGATAGAGAAAGAATGTTATTATATGCCGATGATGTGCTTTTGTTTGTTAGGAATCCGGTAGAGAAAGTACAGGAAGTGATTAGGTTAGTGGAAAAATTTGGATATTTCTCAGGAATTAAAATTAATTGGCAGAAGTCCGGTCTCATGCCTTTGGATGAAGAAATTGAGGTCCCTATTGGCCCTGTAAAAGTACTAAGACTTAATGATAGTTTGGAATATCTGGGTGTTAAGATCTCTAGCGCTGTCTTGAATTTTGAGAGATTAAATTTGGACCTCTGTTGGGGAAGGTAAGGGGAAAGGTAAATACATGGAGGAAAATGAGATTGGGAATGGCAGATAGAATAGGACTGCTGAGAATGGTATTACTCCCCATGATAACACATTATTTGAGAGCTTCTCCCATATGGATTAAAAATATTTGGTTTAAAAAATTGGAAAGTATATTAAACAATCTTATATGGGGTGGAAAAAGAGTCAGGATCAAGAGTCAATATTTGTACCATCCCTTAGAGGAAGGAGGGCTGGGTCTCCCTAATTTTCAGCAATACTTCATAGCATCCCAACTAACATTGGTTATTCAAGAGCAACAAACACTATTGGATTATTTGAAAAGGGGGTGTAAGAAATATGGGTCCATATGGGAGTGGTTGGAGAGTGGGAGTTTGAAGAAGGGTGTAGAAGAGGAGAACGTAGCTAAAGATTTATTGGTACAAGTATGGGATAGTATGAAGTCAGCAACAGGGATAATGAGTAGTGTGTGTGGTGTACCCCCTTATGGGAAAATGAGAACTTCCCAGAAATAAAGAAAATTGCAGAATATGTGAATTGGGAAGATAAAGGAATTAGGTTGTTAGAGCAGGTTTGCACAAATGGGGAAATAATAGATTGGGAATGTTTGAGTGAACGCTTTAATCTAAAAAATACTAATTACTTTGGTTATGTACAGTTAAAAGACGCCTTGGGACAGCAAGAACCGAAAGGGAAATTAAAGGTAGGGTGTTATCACATTACAGAATATATTAAAAGTGCACAGGGGGGGGGAAAGGAAAATAATGAGTACTTTATATAAAATGTTAGGTCAGAAGGGTTGGGAGGACGTAGTCAAACAGTTAGGACAGGCACTGGATATAGGTGGAATTTCAGAAGAAGAGTGGAAATTGGTGTTAAAGAATATTAGAAGAACAACGATCAATGCAAATAATAGGGTGTCTTTTTTGATGTTAGTAAATCGGGCACAGTACTCACCGCAATTTTTGTATAAAATTAATGTTAGGGAAAATGCACAATGCCCCAAGTGTGGGTTTGAGGGAAGTAATTGGTTACATATGGTATGGAATTGCACGAAGTTGCTAAAATTTTGGAGTGTAGTGTTTGAAACTATTAAAGCTAGAATAGGCGTGGTATTGCTCTTTGAACCTAAGGTTGCAATTTATGGACTAGGAACAATGGGAACGAAGCATACTGATATTATACTTGGAATATTGGGAGTGGCAAAGAATTTGATTCTTAGGAAATGGTTGGCCCCAGCGGTTCCATCAAGGGAAGAATGGTTAGGAGGTATAAATAAGGTTAGAACTTATGAGTTGTTGTGGTTCAAGGACAGTGAAAGAAATAAAAAAATCGAGAATAAATGGCTACCCTGGGAGAAAGGAGAAAGTAGATAGTGAAAAGGAGTAAAGAGTAAGAGAGGAGTAGGGAAAGGAAGGAAGTCAATGGATTTCGGGCAGGCTTTCTTAAGGGGAGGGAGGGAAAAGGGAGGGGGAGGGGTTTTGTTTTTTTGCTTTGTGATAATGATGTAAGCATTAATGGACTTTGTACGTATTAAATTTATAATTAAAAAAACAAAAAAAACAAATGCATTCGTAATTAACGAATGCATTCGTACATAACTAATGCATTCGTACATAACGAATGCATTCGTGAGTAACAAATGCATTCGTGAGTAACGAATGCGTACGTTATTTACAGACTGCATTGTTTGTTAACAAGAGTCAACATTCGTAATTATCGAATGCATATGTTAATCGCCATTCGGATCTTAACGAATATCGTCAGATTGGCATTCGTTAATACGGCGTTTTCGTAAAGACCCGATATTTTATGTTTGGCACATTACAAATATCGTCAGATTAGCATTCGTTAATGGGGTGTTTTTGTAAACATCCGATATTTCATGTTCGTTTTTCGGGATCGTCCGAAAATAACGAAAATCACACTTTTTGTTATTTTAGCGATTCGTTCCGAAACGAAATGCACATGTCTATATTAGAAAGGATATTACAAGAGGAGAAGGTTTGTTACAGTTTGTCACCCCAGTAGTAAGGAGTTTACATGGGGAGAAGGTTTGTTACAGTGTGTCACCCCAGTAGTAAGGAGATTACATGAGGAGGGGGTTTGTTACAGTGTGTCATCTCAGTAGTAAGGAGATTACATGAGGAGGGGGTTTGTTACAGTGTGTCACCCCAGTAGTCAAGAGATTACAGTAGGAGGAGGTTTGTTACAGTGTGTCACCCTAGTAGTAAGAAGATTACATGATGATGGGGTTTGTTACAGTGTGTCACCCCAGTCGTAAGAATATTACATGAGGATGGGGTTTGTTACAGTGTGTCACCCCAGTAGTAAGAAGATTTCATGAGGAGGAGGTTTGTTACAGTGTGTCACCCCAGTAGTAAGAAGATTACATGAGGAGGGTTTATTTTTTACAGTGTGTCTCCCAAGTAGTAAGAAGATTACATGTGGAGGAGGTTTGTTACAGCGTGTCACCCCAGCAGTAAATTAATAACTTGAGGATGGGGTTTGTTAAAGTGTGTCAACCCAGTAGTAAGGAGATTAGATGAGTTTGTTACAGGGTGTCACAAGGATTACACAAGGAGTAGGTGTGTTACATTGTGTCACCCCAGTAGAAAGGAGATTACATGATTAGGAGGTTTGTTACAGTGTGTCACCATAGTAGTAAGGATATTTCATGGGGAGAAGGTTTGTTACAGTGTGTCACCCCAGTAGTAAGAAGATTACATTATGAGGAGGTTTGTTACAGTGTGTCACCCCAGTAGTAAGTCAATAACATGTGGAGGAGGTTTGTTACAGTGTGTCAGCCAAGTAGTATGAAGATTACATGAGGATGAGATTTGTTACAGTGTGTCACCATATTAGAAAGGATATTACATGAGGAGAAGGTTTGTTACAGTTTTTCACCCCAGTAGTAAGGAGTTTACATGAGGAGAAGGTTTGTTACAGTGTGTCACCCCAGTAGTAAGGAGATTACATGAGGAGGGGGTTTGTTACAGTGTGTCATCTCAGTAGTAAGGAGATTATATGAGGAGGGGGTTTGTTACAGCGTGTCACCCCAGTAGTCAAGATATTACATTAGGAGGAGGTTTGTTACAGTGTGTCACCCTAGTAGTAAGAAGATTACATGATGATGGGGTTTGTTACAGTGTGTCACCCCAGTCGTAAGAATATTACAGGAGGAGGGGGTTTGTTACAGTGTGTCACCCCAGTAGTGAGTAGATTACATGATGAGGAGGTTTCTTACATTGTGTCACGCCAGTTGTAAGAAGATTACATGAGGATGGGGTTTGTTCCAGTGTGTCACCCCAGTAGTAAGAAGATTTCATGAGGAGGAGGTTTGTTACAGTGTGTCACCCTAGTAGTAAGAAGATTACATGAGGAGGGTTTATTTTTTACAGTGTGTCTCCCAAGTAGTAAGAAGATTACATGTGGAGGAGGTTTGTTACAGCGTGTCACCCCAGCAGTAAATTAATAACTTGAGGATGGGGTTTGTTAAAGTGTGTCAACCCAGTAGTAAGGAGATTAGATGGGTTTGTTACAGGGTGTCACAAGGATTACACAAGGAGTAGGTGTGTTACATTGTGTCACCCCAGTAGTAAAGAGATTACATGATGAGGAGGTTTGTTACAGTGTGTCACCCCAGTAGTAAGAAAATTTCATGAGGAGGAGGTTTGTTACAGTGTGTCACCCCAGTAGTAAGGAGATTACATGAGGAGGGGGTTTGTTACAGTGTGTCATCCCAGTAGTAAGGAGATTACTTGAGGAGGAGGTTTGTTACATTTTGTTTCCCCAGTAGTAAGGAGATTACATGAGGAGGGGGTTTGTTACAGTGTGTCATCCCAGTAGTAAGGAGATTACTTGAGGAGGAGGTTTGTTACATTTTGTTTCCCCAGTAGTAAGGAGATTACATGAGGAGGGGGTTTGTTACAGTGTGTCATCCCAGTAGTAAGGAGATTACTTGAGGAGGAGATTTGTTACATTTTGTTTCCCCAGTAGTAAGGAGATTACATGAGGAGGGGGTTTGTTACAGTGTGTCCTCCCAGTAGTAAGAAGATTACTTGAGGAGGGGTTTGTTACAGTGTGTCACCCCGTAGTAAGGACATTACACGAGGAGGAGATTTGTTACATAGTGTCACCACAGTAGTAAGGATAATACATGGGGAGGAGGTTTGCTACAGTTTTTCACCCCAATAGTAAGGAGATTACATGAGGAAGAGGTTTGATACAGTGTGCCACCCCAGTAGCAAGTTCGTAACATGAGGATGGGGTTTGTTGCATTGTGTCACCCCAGTACTAAGGAGAATACATGGGGAGGTTTGTTACAGTGTGTCACCCCAGTAGTAAGATTACATAAGGAGGAGGTTTGTTACAGTGTGTCACCTTAGTATTAAGGAGATCACATGAGGAGGAGGTTTGTTATAGGGTGTCACCCCAGAAGTAAGGAGATTACACGAGTAGGGGGTTTGTTACAGTGTGTCACCCCAGTAGTAAGGAGATTACATGAGGAGGCGGTTTGTTACATTGTGTCACCCCAGTAGTAAGGAGATTACAAGAGCAGGAGGTTTGTTACAGTGTGACACCCCAGTAGTAAAGAGATTACATGGAAAGAAGGTTTATTACAGTGTGTCACCCAAGTAGTAAGTTAATAATATGAGGATGTTTTTTTTTTTTTTTTTAACAGTGTGTCATCCCAGTAGTAAAGAGATTACATGAGGAGGCGGTTTGTTACATTGTGTCAACCCAGTAGTAAGGAGATTATGTGAGCAGGAGGTTTGTTACAGTGTGTCACCCCAGTAGTAAAGAGATTACATGGAAAGGTGGTTTGTTACAGTGTGTCACCCCATTAGTAAGTTAATAACATGAGGAGGAGGAGGTTTATTACAGTGTGTCACCCCAGTAGTAAGGAGATTACGTGAGGAGGTTTGTTACAGTGTTTCACCCCAGTAGTAAGGAGATTACATGAGGAGGAGGTTTGTTACAGTCTGTAACCCAAGTAGTAAGGAGATTACAAGATTAGGGGGTTTGTTACAGTGTGTCACCCCAGTAGTAAGGAGATCACATGAAGAGGAGATTTGTTACAGTGTGTCACCCCAGTAGTAAGGAGATTATATGAGGAGGTGGTTTGTTACAGTGGGTCAGCCCAGAAGTAATGAGATTACATTAGAAAGGAGGTTTGTTACTGTGTGTCACCCCAGTAGTAAGAAGATTACATGAGGAGGAGGTTTGTTACAGTATGTCACCCCAGCAATAAATTAATAACATGAGGATGGGGTTTGTTAAAGTGTGTCACCCCAGTAGTAAGGAGATTACATGAGTTCCTTACAGTTTGTCACCCAAGTAGTAAGGCGATTACATGAGAAACAGGTTTGTTACATTGTGTCCCCACAGTAGTAGGGAGAATATATGAGGAGGTGGTTTGTTACAGTGAGTCACCTCAAGTGACCTTCCTGGGCAAAGGGACCCGTACATCCACCTGGCCAACAACCGGGACTTTGATATTTTTTATTTCGCCTCCAGAGGTCCGGGGCGCCTAGCTAAACCGCCCCACCAATGTTTGCCGACTCGCCCGACGCTTTTGCAACCGCCGCCGGGGGGTCCGCGTCACCAATCCTGTGCCCAAGGACGGCACGCCCTGCCTTGATACAGGGACCCGCGCCTCCCGCCCTTATAGCGTCTCTGGTTCTCTGCATTTCAAAAGTCTACAGGCATGGAAGACCCTTCCAGAAGTCTTGCCCATGATCGTTTACCCTCCTTGCATCTCCCCCTGGACGACAGCGCCCGCCGATGTTTGTTGAGTCGCCCGATGCTTCTGCCCCCCGCTGACGGGGTGTCCGCGTCACCGATCCTGTGCCCAAGGACGGCGCGCCCTGCCTGGGTACAGGGACCCATGCCTCCCGCCCTTATAGCCTCTCTGGTTCTCTGCATTTCAAAGGTCTACAGGCATGGAAGCCTGTCAGGGGACCGTCCTGGAGGCTTCACCCGGGAACCGCCCAGCCCCAGGTCGGGTACATGAACCAGCCCAATCCCCTTGGAAAATACAAAGGGAGAAACCAGAAGTTTCGTCCCCAGGGGAGCCCGCGCTCGGCCCTGGCGTACCCTGAGGGAGCCGCCGAGTGCGGGCTCCCCTGGGGGGCAAACCTCCTCGGCGGATCGCCCTCCGATGTATCCTTACTCGCCCGACGCTTCCGCTCCCCGCCGCCGGGGGGTCCGCATCACCGATCCTGTGCCCAAGGACGGCACGCCCTGCCTTGATACAGGGACCAGCGCCTCCCGCCCTTAAAGCCTCTCTGGTTCTCTGCATGTCAAAAGTCTACATGCATGGAAGAACCTTCCAGAAGCCTTGCCATGTTCGGTTGACCATCCTGGGCATAGGGACTCTCATCTCCCCCTGGCCGACAACCTAGACTTTGTCATTTTTCATTTCGCCTCTGGGGGAGCCGAGGCGCCTCAGCGGACCGCACACCGATGTTTGTTGACCGCTGCCGGGGTGTCCGCGTCACCGATCCTGTGCCCAAGGACGGTGTGCCCTGCCTGGGTAAAGGGACCTGCGCCTCCCACCCTTATAGCCTCTCTGGTTCTCTGCGTGTCAAAGGTCTACATGCATGGAAGCCTGTCAGGGGACTGTTTAAGAGGCTTCGCCAGGGGACCGCCCGGCACCGGGTCGGGTACATGAACCAGCCTATTCCCCCTGGAAAATACCAAGGGAGAAACCGGAAGGCTTCTGCTCCCGGATGCTGAGGGGTCCGCATCTCCGATCTTGTGCCCAAGGACGGCGCGCCCTGTCTGGGTACAGGGACCCGCCCTTATAGCCTCTCTTGTTCTCTGCGTGTCAAAAGTCTACAGGCATGGAAGATCCTTCCAGAGGCCTTGCCATGTTCGGTTGACCATCCTGGGCATAGGGACTCGCATCTCCCCCTGGCCAACAACCTTGACTTTGTAATATTTCATTTCGCCTCTGGAGGACCGAGGCGCCTCAGCGGACCGCACGCCGGTGTTTGTTGCCTCACCCGACGCTTCTGCTCCCTGCTGCCGGGATGTCCGTGTCACCGCTCCTATGCCCAAGGATGGCGCGCCCTGCCTTGGCACAGTGACCCGCGCCTCCCACCCTTATAGCCTCTCTGGTTCTCTCCGTGTCAAAGGTCTACAGGCATGGAAGCCTGTCAGGGGACTGTTTCAGAGGCTTCGCCCGGGGACTGCCCAGCCTCGGGTCGGGTACCTGAACCAGACCAATTCCCTGGAAAATACCAAGGGAGAAACCGGAAGGTTCGTTCCCAGGGGAGCCCGCGCTCTGCCCTAGCGTACTCTGAGTGCGGACTCCCTTGGAGGGCGAACCTCCTCGGCGGACCTCCCTCCGATGTATTCTTACTCACCCGGCGCTTCCGCTCCTCGCCGCCGGGCAGGGGGAGGGTCCGCATCACCGATCCTGTGCCCAAGGATGGTGCCCCCTCCCTGGGTGCAGGGAAACGCGCCTCCCGCCCTTATAGCCTCTCTGGTTCTCTGCATGTCAAAAGTCTACATGCATGGAAGAACCTTCCAGAAGCCTTGCAATGTTCGGTTGACCATCCTGGGCATAGGGACTCTCATCTCCCCCTGGCCGACAACCTGGACTTTGTAATTTTTCATTTCCCCTCTGGGGGGCCGAGGCGCCTCAGGGGACCGCACGCTGATGTTTGTTGACTGCTGCCGGGGTGTCCGCGTCACCGATCCTGTGCCAAAGGACAGCGTGCCCTGCCTGGGTACAGGGACCCGCACCTCCTACCCTTATAGCCTCTCTGGTTCTCTGCATGTCAAAGGTCTACAGGCATGGAAGCCTGTCAGGGGACTGTTTCAGAGGCTTCGCCCAGGGACCGCCCGGCCTTGGGTGGGGTACATGAACCAACCCATTCCCCCTGGAAAATACCAAGGGAGAAACCTGAAGGTTCAACCCCAGGGGAGCCCGTGCTGGGCCCTGGCGTACCCTGAGAGAGCGGCTGAGTACAGGCTCCCCTGGGGATGAACCTCCTCGACGGACCGGACGCTGATGTTTGCCGACTCGGCCGACGCTTCTGCTCCCCGCCGCCGGGGGTCCCCGTCACCGATCCTGTGCCAAAGGATGGCGCGCCCTGCCTAGGTACAGGGACCCGCACCTCCTGCCCTTATAGCCTCTCTTGTTCTCTGCGTGTCTACAGGCATGGAAGACCCTTTCAGAGGCCTTGCCCGTGTTCAGTTGACCATCCTGGGCATAGGGACTCGCATCTCCCCCTGGCCGACAACCTGGAATTTGTAATTTTTCATTTCGCCTCCGAAGGGCCGAGGCGCCTCAGCGGACCGCATGCCGAGGCTTTTTTGACTCGCCCGAGGCTTCTGCTCTCTGTTGCCGGGATGTCCGTGTCACCGATCCTGTGCCCAAGGACGGCGCGCCCTGCCTGGGTACAGGGACCCGCGCCTCCCGCCCTTATAGCCTCCCTGGTTCTTTACGTGTCAAAGGTCTACAGGCATGGAAGCCTGTCAGTGGACTGTTTCAGAGGCTTCGCCCGGGGACCGCCCAGCCCCGGGTCGCATACATGAACCAGCCCATTCCCCCTGGAAAATACCAAGGGAGAAACCTGAAGGTTCTTCCCCAGGGGCGCCCGCGCTCGGCCCTGGCATACCCTGAGAGAGGAGCTGATTACAGGCTCCCCTGGGGATGAACCTCCTCCGCGGACCGCCCGTCGATGTTTGCCGACTCGGCCAACGATTCTGCTCCCCAACGCTTGGGGGTCCGCATCACCGAACCTGTGCCCAAGGTCGGTGCGCCCAGTCTGGGTACAGGGACCTGCGCCTCCTGCCCTTATAGCCTCTCTTGTTCTCTGCGTGTCAAAAGTCCACAGGCGTGGAAGATCCTTCCAGAGGTCGTGCCATGTTCGATTGACCATCCTGGCCATAGGGGCTCACATATCCCCCTGGCCGACAACCTGGACTTTTTAATCTTTAATTTCGCCTCTGTTTTTTGACTCGCCCAAGGCTTCTGCTCTCCGCTGCCGGGATGTCCGCGTCACCGATCCTGTGCCCAAGGACGGCGCGCCCTGCCTTGGTACAGGGACCCGCGCCTCCCGCCCTTATAGCCTATCTGGTTTTCTACGTGTCAAAGGTCTACAGGCATGGAAGCCTGTCAGGGAACTGTTTCAGAAGCTTCGCCCGGGGACCGCCCGGCCCATGGTCAGGTACATGAACTAGCCCAATCCCCCTGGTAAATACCAAGGGAGAAACCAGAAAGTCCATCCCCAGGAGAGCCAGCGCTCGGCCCTGGCCTACCTTGAGAGAGCGGCTGAGTACGGGCTCCCCTGAGAACGAAGCTCCTCAATGGACCGCCCGCCGATGTATTCTTACTCCCCCGATGCTTCTGCTCTCCACTGCCGGGGGGTCCACGTCACTGATCCTGTGCCTAAGGATGGCGCGCCCTTCCTGGGTACATGGATCCGTGCCTCCCGCCCTTATAGCCTCTCTGGTTCTCTGTCTGTCAAAGGTCTACAGACATGGAAGCCTGTCAGGGGACCGTTCCGGAGGCTTCGCCCGGGGACCGCCCAGCCCTAGGTCGTGTACGTGAACCAGCCCATTCCCCCTGGAAAATTCCAAGGGAGAAACCTGAAGGTTCATCCCCAGGGGAGCCCGCGCTCGGCCCTGGCGTACCCTGAGAGAGCAGCTGAGTACGGCTCCCCTGTTGACGAACCTCCTCAGTGGACCGCCCAACGATGTATTCTTACTCGCCCGATGCTTCCGCTCCCCGCTGCCGGGGGTCCACATCACCGATCCTGTGCCCAAGGACGGCGCACCCTGCGTGGGTACAGGGACCCACGCCTCCCGCCCTTATAACCTCTCTGGTTCTCTGTGTGTCAAAGGTCTACAGGCATGGAAGCCTGTCAGGGACTGTTCCGGAGGCTTCGCCCGGGGACCGCCCAGCCCAGGGTTGGGTACGTGAACCAGCCCATTCCCCCTGGAAAATACCAAGGGAGAAACCTGAAGGTTCGTCCCCAGGGAAGCCCGCACTCAGCCCTGGCGTACCCTGAGAAAGCGGCTGAGTACGGGCTCCCCTGGGGATGAACCTCCTTGGCAGACCGCCCGCCGATGTTTGTCGTCCGCTGCCGGGGTGTCTGCGTCACCGATCCTGTGCCCAAGGACGGCACGCCCTGCCTGGGTACAGGGACCCGCGCCTCCCGCCCTTATAGCTGCACTGGTTCTCTAAGTGTCAAAGGTCTACAGCATGGAAGCCTGTCAGTGGACTGTTTCAGAGGCTTCGCCCGGGGACCGCCCAGCCCGGGGTCGGGTACATGAACCAGTCCAATCCCCGTGAAAAATACCAAGGGAGAAACCGGAAAGTTCGTCCCCAGGGGAGCACACTCTCTGCCCTCGCGTACCCTGAGAGAGCGGCTGAGTACGGGCTCCCTTGGGGACTAAACTCCTCGGTGGACCGCACGCCGATGTATTCTTACTCGCCCGATGCTTTCGTTCCCCGCTGTCGGGGGTCCACATCACCGATCCTGTGCCCAAGGACAGCGCACCCTGCGTGGGTACAGGGACCCACGCCTCCCGCCCTTATAACCTCTCTGGTTCTCTGTGTGTCAAAGGTCTACAGGCATGGAAGCCTGTCAGGGACTGTTCCGGAGGCTTCGCCCGGGGACCGCCAAGCCCAGGGTTGGGTACGTGAACCAGCCCATTCCCCCTGGAAAATACCAAGGGAGAAACCTGAAGGTTCGTCCCCAGGGAAGCCCGCACTCAGCCCTGGCGTACCCTGAGAAAGCGGCTGAGTACGGGCTCCCCTGGGGATGAACCTCCTCGGCAGACCGCCCGCCGATGTTTGTTGTCCGCTGCCGGGGTGTCTGCGTCACCGATCCTGTGCCCAAGGACGGCGCGCCCTGCCTGGGTACAGGGACCCGCGCCTCCCGCCCTTATAGCTGCACTGGTTCTCTAAGTGTCAAAGGTCTACAGGCATGGAAGCCTGTCAGGGGACTGTTTCAGAGGCTTCGCCCGGGGACCGCCCAGCCACGGGTCGGGTACATGAACCAGCCCATTCCCCCTGGAAAATACCAAGGGAGAAACCGGAAAGTTCATCCCCAGGGGAGCCCGCGCTCGGCCCTCGTGTACGCTGAGAGAGTGGCTGAGTACAGGCTCCCCTGGGGATGAACCTCCTCGGTGGACCGCACGCCGATTTATTCTTACTCGCCCGATGCTTCCGCTCCCCGCTGCCGGGGTGTCCACATCACCGATCCTGTGCCCAAGGACGGCGCGCCCTGCCTGGGTGCAGGGACCCGCGCCTCCCGCTCTTATAGCCTCTCTGGTTCTTTACGTGTCAAAGGTCTACAGGCATGGAAGCCTGTCAGGGACTGTTTCAGGGGCTTCGCCCGGGGACCGCCCGGGCCAGGGTCAGGTACATTAACCAGCCCAATCCCCCTGGAAAATACCAAGGGAGAAACTGGAAAGTTCGTCCCCAGGGGAGCCCGCGCTCGGCCCTGGCGTACCCTGAGAGAGCGGCTGAGTACGGGCTACCCTGGGGACAAACCCCCTCGGCGGACAGCCCGACAATGTTTTCTTACTCGCCCGATGCTACTGCTGCCGGGCGGTCCACGTCACCAATCCTGTGCCCAAGGACGGCGTGCCCTGTCTGGGTACAGGGACCCACGCCTCCCGCCCTTATAGCCTCTCTTGTTCTCTGCATGTTTAAAGTCTACAGGCATGGAAGCCTGTCAGGGAACTGTTTCAGAGGCTTCGCCCGGGGACCGCCCAGCCCAGCATCGGGTACATGAACCAGCCCAATCCCCCTGGAAAATACCAAGGGAGAAACCAGAAAGTCCGTCCCCAGGAGAGCCCGCGCTCGGCCCTGGTCTACCCTGAGAGAGCGGCTGAGTACGGGCTCCCCTGGGGACAAACCCCCTCGATGGACCGCCCGCCGATGTGTTCTTGCACCCCCGAAGCTTCTGCTCTCCATTGCAGGGGGGCCACGTCACTGATCCTGTGCCTAAGGACGGCGCGCCCTGTCTGGGTACATGGACCCGTGCCTCCTGCCCTTATAGCCTCTCTGGGTCTATGCGTGTCAAAAGTCTAGAGACATGGAAGCCTGTCAGGGGACCGTTACGGAGGCTTTGCCTGGGGACTGCCCAGCTCCGGGTTGGCGGGTTGGGTACATGAAACAGCTCAATCCCCCTGGAAAATAACAAGGGAGAAACTGGAAGGTTCGTCCCCAGGGGAGCTCGTGCTCGGTCCTGGCGTACCCTGAGAGAGCGGCTGAGTACTGGCTCCCCTGGTGATGGACTTCCTCGGCGGACCGCCCACCAATGTTTGCCGACTCGGGCGACGCTTCTGCTCCCCGACGCTGGGGTGTACGCATCACCGATCCTGTGCCCAATGACGGCACGCCCTGTCTGGGTACAGGGACCCGCGTCTCCCGCCCTTATAGCCTCTCTTGTTCTCTGCGTGTCAAAAGTCTACAGGCATGGAAGATCCTTCCAGGGGCCTTGCTATGTTCGGTTGACCATCCTGGGCATAGGGACTCACATCTCCTCCTGCTGGCCGACAACCTGGATTTTGTCATTTTTCATTTTGCCTCTGGAGGGCCGAGGCGCCTCAGTGGACCGCACGCAGATGTTTGTTGACTCACCTGACGCTTCTGCTCCCCGCTGCTGGGTGCTCACTTCACCGATCCTATGCCCAAGGACGGCGCGCCCGGCCTGGGTACAGGGACCCGCACCTCCCGCCCTTATAGCCTCTCTGGTTCTCTACGTGTCAAAGGTCTATAGGCATGGAAGCCTGTCAGGGGACTGTTAGAGAGGCTTCGCCCAGGGACCGCCCTGCCCCTGGTCGGGTACATGAACCAGCCCATTCCCCCTGGAAAATTCCAAGGGAGAAACCGGAAGGTTCGTCTCCAGGGGAGCCCGCGCTCGGCCCTGGCCTACCCTGAGAGAGCGGCTGAGTACGGGCTCCCCTGGTGATGCACCTACTCGATGGACCAACCGCCGATGTATTCTTACTCCCCCGATGCTTCTGCTCTCCGCTGCCGGGGGGGGTCCACGTCACTGATCCTGTGCCTAAGAACGGCGCGCCCTTCCTGGGTACAGGGACCCGCACCTCCCGCCCTTCTAGCCTCTCTTGTTCTCTGCGTGTCAAAGTCTACAGGCATGGAAGCCTGTCAGGAGACCGTTACGGAGGCTTTGCCCGGGGACCGCCCAGCCCAGGGTTGGAGTACGTGAACCAGCCCAATCCCTCTGGAAAATACCAAGGGAGAAACCGGAAGGTTCTTCCCCAGGGGAGCCCGCACTCCTTCCTGGCGTACCCTGTGAGAGTGCAGGCTTCCCTGGGGACAAACCTCCTCGGCAGACCGCCCTATAAAACAACTGGTAGTAGTCCATAAAACAACTGGCCTTTATTGGTAAAAAAGAAGGGTGCAACACATTGGTTTCAAACCCGGGCCGGGTTCTTCATCAGGCAGTGGTTATTACAAGAGCACATTCCCGCTCGTTTAAATATACACCTGTGGACCGGCATAGAACTGCTGCCGGGTCACCGGGTCATTGCAATTAACACATTTTGGCAAAAAGTTTTTTTACACATAAGGAAATTAACAAACATGAAAAACTTAAAATACGTAAAGCAGAATTATAGATATGGTATAACACCTTTATATTGGTTAAATTAGCACTTATACCCTCGTCACTCCTAGAAGGCGCTGAGGTCTCCCTTAGAAGGTGCCCACTGCTGTTGGGCTGCGGTCAGGCTACGAATATTAACAAGATGAGGAACTCTCCGCAGGTTGGTCCGCCAGGTTTGTGATATTCATATTAGGTATTGGAACCTTGTAACTTCTAGGAGGCGCTGAGGTCTCATGTACGAGTGCCCACTGTTGGCAAGCTGCGGACCCGTTTGTCGCCGCATGCGCTGTCCCTGAATGTTGGGCGTATTTCTTTGGAGTTACCCCGTAGCACAAGCATAGAGTGGAACACGCCGAAACTGGTATGTAGATTAGTAGTTCGGTCCAGGCCGCTGGAAACACCATTAAAGGAGAACGTAATGGTTTCTTTGTGGGAGAGGTGTGGACTATCTTGATGCAGGTAAGCGGATGGTTAGGTATCCTCTGTTTGGGAGCAAGATAATTGTATCTTGGGTATGTTCCTTGGTTATAGGGGATGGGCATGCCGGTGTGCATTTGAATATAACAATTATTAATTATTAATAATTATTTAATAATTATAGCGCTCCCAGCGTGTATTACCGGACCGAAATTGTAGTCGCCGCGGGTATGAAGCATATGACGGGTGGTCTAATTGAAGGTTATTGGTAGTAGACACTTACTATGCCCTGGTTGTCTAGCTAGCTTTAGCCATTATATGGACATAAAGGATTATTGGAATTATGATAACTGATTATATAATAGTCTCGTCTATTTCATTGAGACCCCTCGGGTTCACTGTGCTCAACTTGAAGATCCAAAAGACCTTTCGTTTTTTTAGGAGTTCAAATCGGTTGGAATTGTAATCAGGAATGTGATCAATGGGAGTGATTTTTATGGGATCCGCACTCTCCGGGTGTGCAATTGCACAGTGCCTGGAGACTCCATGGAGCAGAAATTTTTTCTTTATATTTTGTCTATGTTTGTTCATCCGACAGTGCAGGGATTGGGTCGTCCTGCCTATATACTGCAGACCACACATACAATCCAGTAGGGAGATGACATAATTCGATTGGCATGTCAGTCTGTATTTGAGTTGGAATCTTTCATCTGTTGAACGTGACTTAATCTCATTTACATTGTTTTTGATCTCCTTGCAGCATTTGCAACGGGTGGACCCACATCTGAAACTTCCTACAGGTAAGTTCATGGTCCCTTTAGTCTGTTTGTGCTGTCGTATCTGGCTGGGGGCCAGCAGGTTCTTCAGAGTGGGGGCTCTGCGGAATGTGATTTGGGGGTGCTCGGGAATTTTTCCTTTAAGGTATACGTCGCTTTGGAGGATGTGCCAGTGTGTTCTCAATATCTGCTTCATCCGAGTAGCGGCGGTGGAGAATGTGGTTATTAAGTTGGTCTTTTGTTTGTTTAACCCCTTAAGGACTCAGGGTTTTTCCGTTTTTGCACTTTCGTTTTTTCCTCCATACCTTTTAAAAATCATAACCCTTTCAATTTTCCACCTAAAAATCCATATTATGGCTTATTTTTTGCGTCGCCAATTCTACTTTGCAGTGACATTAGTCATTTTACCCAAAAATGCACAGCGAAACGGAAAAAAAATCATTGTGCGACAAAATCGAAAAAAAAACGCCATTTTGTAACTTTTGGGGGCTTTCGTTTCTACGCAGTGCATATTTCGGTAAAAATTACACCTTATCATTATTCTGTAGGTCCATACGGTTAAAATGATACCCTACTTATATAGGTTTGATTTTGTCGCACTTCTGGAAAAAATCATAACTACATGCAGGAAAATTTATACGTTTAAAAATTTCATTTCTGACCCCTATAACTTTTTTATTTTTCCACGTATGGGGTGGTATGAGGACTCATTTTTTGCGCCGTGATCTGAAGTTTTTATCGGTATGATTTTTGTTTTGATCGGACTTTTTGATCACTTTTTATTCATTTTTTAATGATATAAAAAGTGACCAAAATACGCTTTTTTGGACTTTGGAATTTTTTTGCGCGTACGCCATTGACCGTACGGCTTAATTAATTATATATTTTTATAGTTCGGACATTTACGCACGCGGCGATACCACATATGTTTATTTTTTATTTTTTTTACACTGTTTTATTTTTTTTATGGAAAAAGGGGGGTGATTCAAACTTTTATTAGGGAAGGGGTTAAATGACCTTTATTATCATCATATATTTTTTTGCAGTGTTATAGGGATCTATAACACTGCACACACTGATCTCTAATGCTGATCACTGGCGTGTATTAACACGCCTGTGATCAGCATTATCGGCGCTTGACTGCTCCTGCCTGGATCTCAGGCACGGAGCAGTCATTCGTCGATCGGACACCGAGGAGGCAGGTAAGAGCCCTCCCGGTGTCCGATCAGCTGTTCGGAACGCCGCGATTTCACCGCGGCGGTCCCGAACAGCCCGACTGAGCAGCCGGGTCACTTTCACTTTCACTTTAGAAGCGGCGGTCAGCTTTGACCGCCGCTTCTAAAGGGTTAATACCGCACATCGCCGCAATCGGCGATGTGTGGTATTAGCCGCGGGTCCCGGCCGTTGATTAGCGCCGGGACCGACGCGATATGATGCGGGATCGCGGCGCGATCCCGCTTCATATCGCGGGAGCCGACGCAGGACGTAAATATACGTCCTGCGTCGTTAAGGGGTTAATTGTATTGCACAGTCTACTTTTTTTCTTTTCTTTGTCCGGGACAAGACACTCTTTTTGTGTTCTGTGTTGTACTTTTCTCAGTGCTTCCTTTATGATTAGACCAGGGTATCTCTTTTCTTTGAATCTTTTTTCCAGGATTTTCGCCTGTGTTTTAAAGGTTCCATTCTCTGTGCAATTCTTTCTCACCCGTTTGAATTGACTGTAGGGGACATTTTTATGCCATTGCTTGTGATGCCCACTTTCAAAATCCAGATAACTGTTTACATCAACAGTTTTGAAATAAGTTGATGTGATGAAGTTTTCAGAATTATGGCTAATACATAGGTCCAGGAAGTGGATTTCTCTATTACTTGTCTCCATTGTGAACCGTATTCCCCAGTTATTGTTGTTGAGTTCGTCAAGTAGTATGCCGGTGGTTTCTCCTGTCCCATTCCAGATGAAAAACAGATCATCTATATACCTGCCATATAGAATGATATGGGATGATAAGGCCGGGTTAGTAGTGATGTATTTTGACTCAAAGGCGCCCATAAACAGGTTTGCATAAGCCGGTGCGACCTTCGAGCCCATCGCGGTCCCTTTGCACTGTTGGTATGTTTTTTTATTGTAGGTAAAGAAATTGTTGGTTAGTATGAATTCCAATCCTTTAATGATGAACTGTTTCTGTGCAAGTGGCAGTGCAGTATCAATTTCCAGATAACTGTAGGCGCTTTTCAGTCCTAGATCATATGTGATATTAGTGTAGAGTGATGTCACATGGCAGGAGATAAGATGATAATCCGGTTTCCATGGTATTTTGATCAGTGTTTCAATGAGTTGAGTGGAGTCACGCAGATAGCTGGGTAGTTGAATGACATACCTCTGTAAGAACAGGTCTATGTAATGCGAGAGATTACTGTTAAGGGAGTTTGTGTTTGATATGATGGGGCGGCCAGGGGGGGTTATTGATTGTTTTATGAATTTTTGGTAAGAAGTAGCAGTATGGTTTATTGGCATTAATGGTTCTCAGATATTTTTCTTCATCCTTATTCAGGATGTTAAGCTGTGCTCCTTCTTTGATGAGTTGGTGCAAATTCCTAAATTCCTTTCCACCTGTGGGAAGGGATCTTGTTTTATGGACAGATAGTATTCTGTATCCGATAGGATCCTATTTGCTTCCTTCTCGTAGTAGTCATAGTCAAGGATGACCAGTCCTTCCCCTTTATCCGCACTGCGGATTACGATTGCTGGGTTTTTCTGTAGTTCTCTCATTGCTGTCCTTTCTTTTGCGGTGAGGTTAGATTTTTTTGACTCCATTTGTTTCAACATTTCTTTGGAAACAAGTTCATGAAATACCTCAATGCTGGGTCCTTTTGCTTGTACCGGGTAGAATGCTGATGGTAGTTTGACTGACTGATGTATCATCAGATCATTACTCAATTCCATATCTTTGTCCTCCTGTTTTTGGTGTGTACCATTTGTTTCTTTGATGGCAAAAAATCTCTGTAGTGTGAGCTTCCTGATAAACCTATTGAGGTCTAGGAAAATCTGGAATTCATCCCCTTTGTGTGACGGGCAGAATGAGAGCCCTTTCTCCAATAGGGTTGTCTCGTATGGGCTTAGGCAATGTTTTGAGAGGTTGAAGATTTTTATTATCCCTCCACTGTTGCTGGAGGTACTACTTTCTTTGCTCTTCTTTCGTCCTGTTCTTTTTCCTCCTCGTTTCCCTCTGTATCTTCCAGCTTTCTTTTGTCTTTCTTCTTTTGGAACATCATTGGTATGTTGCATGGTTTGTTCCTGGGGCCTACCTCTAAAAAAGGAATTCCTGTGGGATTAGGTTTCTCACTTTGCCCCTCTTTTTCTCTGCGATCTGCGGTTTGGTTCTTCCTTTCTCTGAGGTATTGAGCCAGGGAGCTCTGATTGTCAGTGTTGTCAACTACTGTAATTTCATTACCCTGTACAGTTTCACAATTATGATGTTCCGTGATTGCAGGTTCTGGTGGCGTTATTGCTTTATGGATAGTGAGATCCAGATCTATCAGATTCACTATCCCGGTTTCTGGTTTAGCAGGTGTTCCTAGGTCAAACCTGGGTGGAGTGCTTTGTAGTTTACATCGCTGTTGTTTGATTCTGTCCTGGACCTCCTTGCTCAGGTTTTGGTATTTTTTCGAGAGGTTATGGCTTGCTTGTATAAATAATAATTTTGGGGTACTCAGAGTTTCTATTACCCTATTAGAGAAAGGGCTCTCATTCTGCCCGTCACACAAAGGGGATGAATTCCAGATTTTCCTAGACCTCAATAGGTTTATCAGGAAGCTCACACTACAGAGATTTTTTGCCATCAAAGAAACAAATGGTACACACCAAAAACAGGAGGACAAAGATATGGAATTGAGTAATGATCTGATGATACATCAGCCAGTCAAACTACCATCAGCATTCTACCCGGTACAAACAAAAGGGCCTAGCATTGAGGTATTTCATGAACTTGTTTCCAAAGAAATGTTGAAACAAATGGAGTCAAAAAAATCTAACCTCACCGCGAAAGAAAGGACAGCAATGAGAGAACTACAGAAAAACCCAGCAATCGTAATCCGCAGTGCGGATAAAGGGGGAGGACTGGTCATCATCGACTATGACTACTACGAGAAGGAAGCAAATAGGATCCTATCGGATACAGAATACTATCTGTCCATAAAACAAGATCCCTTCCCACAGGTGGAAAGGAATTTAGGAATTTGCACCAACTCATCAAAGAAGGAGCACAGCTTAACATCCTGAATAAGGATGAAGAAAAATATCTGAGAACCAGTAATGCCAATAAACCATACTTGTGGTCGTGGCTCGAAGAGCCGTGAATGAATAACCTAAGGAGAAAACATGATTAGGATGACTTACCGACCTAACCTTGAATTCCTATGGAACCTCGAACATAAGAAGAAGTAAGGAAACAGCGGTTGAAGTGTGCCCAAAGTACCGCGACCATGGGTACGCCTATAGAGGGCAAAAGTCAGAAATAGGGTGCAACTTGATTTTATTTAGTTTACAGAGCCAGTATCTTAAATACATTTGCCATTTCCATTGAAGGGTCGGGCACATAACGGTCAAAGAAAGCAGAACTCCAACAACCCAGCTTCTTGATCATGTGAGCTGGAACGTTGTGTCTAGAAGCAGCCGAGGCCGTGCCAATTCTGAATGAGTGCCCTGTGATGCCTGCAGAGTCTTTACCCAACATGGTGATGAGTGACCGGACATGTTTGATGAACTGTGATGACGTTAAAGCCTGGCCACCAAGAGGTAAAAGAGGACTGTCCGCCACTCGCCCCAACAACATGGCCAGTAAGGCCGATAGGGCAGCTACCGGGCACCAACGATGTGACGTGGGAAAGTAGCGGACGGACACTCCCCACCTGCAGGTTTTGGTGGCCAGCAGAGAGAGGGTGAAACCTGAGCCACTATGCGACAGCTGGCCCGGGGTCAGGCCCGGTGATCTGTGCCCGAGACGCGTGAACTCACCGGGCCTGAGAAAGCCATAGAAAGCGAGGTGAATGGCCGCTTTGATGACCGTACTTAGGTGGTAACCGAAAGGGTGAGTATCTAGCAGGGTGCACATGGCCCTGAAGAGGTCCCCGGTGACCGGTGCGCAGGAAGGTGACCTGTGAAGTGAAGAAAGGGACACACCTCTGAGAGCAGCCTTGATGGGACGTGCGGAAAGCAGTGACGGTGCATTAGGGTGCAACAAGGACCTGTGGTGCTGAAGACCCGTGAGGTGCAGCTTGATGGTATTGTGGGACAAGTGTAAGGAGGAGTGGCAAAAACCAATGAACGCTAGGGAAGAATGCACCGAGATTGTGGCAGGCAGACCTAAGTTGTTCATGAAGGTAGTGAAAGACGCCAGAGCAGAATCATAAGCCCGAATCGTGCTGGGTGCTAAGGAACCTCGGTTTAGAGCGATAGCCACTGCTGAGTAGGTGGCTAGGCCGTCAGTTGCTGGAGCGGGTGGACCGTTCGATCTGCTCCTGGTAGTACCTGAAAGAACAGCCTCAGGTTAGCTAGGGACAATGCGTCAGCTGCAACATTTAACCTGCCCTCAATATGTTCGACTGAGAAGTGGAAGTTGTGCTCGAGTGCTAGAAACACGAACTTCCTGACGAAGCGCATGATGTGGGGGGACTTAGAGCACCCTTTGTTTAGTATATCGACCATGGCCGTGTTGTCACATATGAAGCGAACAGTCGTGTTACTCCAAGACCGTCCCCACACTGCAGCGGCCGCTACAATGGGATATATCTCGAACAGTGCAGAGGTTTCTTTGAAACCGGGAATGTTGCCGATCTCTGGAGGCCAAGGACCTGCCAGCCACTGATTCTTGTGTATAGCTGCGAACCCGAGTGCAGAAGCATTGGACCGCACAATGGAGGACAGTTCTGATGCTCCAGGAGTAAAGAAAGACACCCCATTCCATTTGTCTAAAAACTGGTCCCACATAAGTAGATCTGCCATGGCTTCATTGTCAATGTGAATAGTCTGCCTCTGGCCAGAGACTGAGGGGAGAAGGTCCAGGAGCTCTCCCCTGAGGGATAATCCTCATGGCGAAAGCCATCATTCCCAGGAGGCTTTGAAGCTCGACCCTGGAGACCGTACGACACCTGGAGAGGCTGTGTAGTCGCTCCCGGATTCTGGCCAGTTTGTCCTGTAGTAGTCTCGCTTGCATGTTCCCGGTATCCAGGAGGATACCCAAGAAGACAAGCTGGGTGGAGGGACCCTCTGTTTTGTGTGAAGCGACAGGGATGCCAATCTCTTTGAATAAAGCCAGCAGTGAGGTAAGGTTACTTGGAGTATGTTTGGGGTGTTCAAGCAGCAAGAAATCGTCCAAGTAATGTATGGTGTGTTGGCAGTTGGTGACGTTTTGGAGTGCCAAGTGAAGGGCTGTGGCCAACTGATCGAATAGCCACGGGCTACTCTTTGCGCCAAAAGTGAGTTTGGTGGTGAAGTAATATTTGTTTAGCCATTTAATGCCATGCCACTGCCAGAGGTCTGGCCTAATAGGGAGTAATTTAAAAGCATCGGTTATGTCTGCTTTTGACAACCAGGTGTTCCTCCCTAACTGCAGGATGATTTGTATGGCCTGGTCAATGGATGAATACTTCATTGAGAATTCCTCTGACAGAATTAAAGCATTGATGCTGGGTATGACAGACGAATAAGGAGCGGAGAGATCGTATATTAACCTCTTTTTATTATTGAACTTTCCGGTAGCGAGCCCCAGCGGGCAGACTCTCCAAGTGCAGAAAGGAGGCGTGTCAAAAGGACCGATCATGAATCCTTTTTCCAGCTCTGACATGATCAGACTGGACACCGCCTCTGTGTCAGCAAGGGCTGACACCAAATTGTGACATTCATAAGTACACTGTGGGAGGGCGACCAAGCCTGTGTGGAATCCGTCACAGAACCCAGCCACCAACCAACTGACCCAGTTGGGATCAGGGTGACAGGCGAGGACCCCGGTCAGGACCTGCACCTGGACCACGCCTAGTCACGCCTGAGAGCCCTTCTGGGAGCAGATTGAGCTGGAGTGAGCTCTGTAACAGGTGAGACATATGTGTAGGAGTCTGCAGTTGCTGTATTGACAGGAGGAGAGATTGAAGTTGTTGCAGGCCTGCCCAGCCTGTCTAGAGCACCTGTGTTCCTCTGAGGAGCAGAGGCGTGGGAGCTGGGGCCCCTGCTGGAGCTAGACTCCCCTGGGTCGCTGCTCCTAGGACACCAGTTGGCTGAGTGGGAGGTGAGTCCGCACACAGCGCAGGACGGAGCTTTCATGCCTGCGAAGTGATCGCAATAGAGCTCCGTATCAACAACCCCCCAAGTTAGTTATATAGTTAAATTCTGCTTAAGCTGCCGCTGCTTTGGCCGAGAAGGATTTGTGGTAATCATAAAACGTAGTGCCCCCATATTTATGAGCCATCTGGATAACTCTGTGCAGATACAGGTCTAACTCGACCCTGCGGCTAGGGCTGACCGAGCAGATGATGTCCCTAAAAGAGGCCGAATGCAAGGACGAATTCGGTGACGTTCAAGGACCTGTTGAGCCTGGCGTCCTTGCTTTGAATGTCACCGCCAGCTCACCACAGGTGACAGTCTTGGTGTCCTTGATGTCTGTCGTAGCGATTAGGAGGGAGGCAAGGTTGACATCCTTGCCCTCTAGGATCTCTTTTTTTTTTTTTTTTTTTTTTTAATGGGCGCCGAGATGAGATGCGCTGGGGTGATGTTGGGTGGGAGTTGTGGCGTACCTGTAGGCGTAGCCTGTGAGGTAGAAGCCATGGGAGCTGCCGTAGTGGGAGCAGATTTGCTACTCTTGGAGGTGTCCATAAGGTCCAGTCTGGCCTGGAAGCCAGCGACTGACACTAGGACGTCTGCCATCATAGTATGAAGCTGGGACAGCGAGGCGCTTGACGCCTGAGCCTGGAAAGCTTCCTGACTGCCCCTGGGGGCTTGGTCGGCAGTGAGCAGGTTATACAGTTCGCCCTTCCTGGCAGAGGCTGGGAAGGGGATGTCCCTTTGCCTTAACTCCTCCTCAAGGGTGCCGGTGGGGAAAAGAAAAATGACTGATGAATTTGCAACTAACTCAACTTCACCTAGCTACTAGACACAGGAACTGACCTGCTGCTGTCCTGAGCTGTAGGGACAACGCGACAGCCTTGGTGGCACGACCTGATACAGCTGTGAATATTATATGAGACAATTAGCGTGGTGTACTGAGTAACAACTAGAGGGTGTGGGTGGCGAAGAGAGTAATTACTGTAGTGACTATGTGTATGCCGTTTGCGCTGAAGAAGAGTCAGAAACGGCACACGCAGAGGACCCCGCTGAAGACGTGTCAGACAAAAGGTGATCCTCCGCCTAGTTTAATGACATGTTGCGCTGAATGAGTCAGGTACAACATGAGTGCCATGCCCCGACTGAAGCAGAGTCAGATCGAGAGCCGAGTGGCAGGTGTGTGTGAGGACGCGCGTGGCTGTGACGGAATGTCAGTAGCAGCGTCATGCATGACATCGGGGAGTATACCCGTGGATGTCAGAAACGTGGATCACGGGACGTGAGTTTGTGGGTTTGCACGTGTGTATGTGTATATAATATGTATTTCCCCCCCCCCCCTCCTTTTTTATTTTTTTATTTTATTTTATTTTTTGTACCTCGAGCTGCAAGCTGAGAGGAAAACGTTTAGAAGGGAACCTAATCCCCAACCACCAACTAGACAAACCTGAGGGGGGAAAGAAATCACAGAAATGACATTTTGGAAGCATAGTAGATAGTGCGGTCTCCAGTAGCAACCGTGAAAATGGAAATTACGAGTGGTACAGTGTGAGTACGCAATTCTCTCCCTGCCTTGAGCTGAAGGGAGCCACTGGTGAGGTCTGGTAGCCATGGGAACTGAGCAACAACGTGGAGCATGCATGAGTCGTGGGCCCGTTGCTATGGAGACCATGGAGACCGGTGTTTTGAGTGGGCGTGAAGCCCTGCGCTCACTGAACTCACTGAGGCCCTGTGCAGGTGGCCAAGGCGAGAAGTGGCACCCTGGATTTTTTATGTGCTGCCCCAGGAGAGTGCATGCATGCCTTTTCCCTCTTGTTTTATAGTCTTTTACATGCCCTGTCTCCCAGGGGAGACCCCCATATGCAGCAATACCCCAAAACAAAACTCCTCCCCTTTATGTACATTATACATGTATATATCAATTTTTCCCTGGGCCCGGGGCGCATGCCCCGCCCACCGTGACCCCGGAGCCCCGCCCCTCCTGTCTCCCTGCCATGTCTAGGAGACGCCGGGAGACCGGAGAGGGGAAGGAGCGCGAGGCCCGACGGGACGGATACACCGATCGGCGCCCGTATTGGCCTCCCCTCGGTGGGTGACGCGAGGAGGCGCCGGGGGAGTGACGCCATCCGCTGGCGCCGCGAAACCCCGCCCCCCCCCCAGCCACGCCGCCGACCGGAGCCAGCGAGCGGCGTGAGGGAACGGAGCAGCGGGACCAGCACGATGACGTCTCCCCGCCTCGGGCCAGTGGCGCCACCAGGCCAAAGGAGAACCAGGTAGGGGCGGAGCCCTGTTGTTGACCGGGGAAACCCGGACTCCCGGGAGCGGCAGCAAAGCCGACGGGAGGGCCCAGGAACGTGGGGGGAGGGCGGCCCTGGTGAGGAGAGCAGTACCCTGCCCCAGAACAACGTAGAGAGGGAGCAGTGGGGTTGCATAAACAGGACACATAGAGGCCGGGAACCGGCGCTTACCTGAAAAACCTCGTAGAGGACGGGGGATAGGACCGTCACAGAAACCACCAACTAACTCTCCAGGAACGTGAGACCTAATACAGCAGCCTACAAGAGAACTACTGCCAATGATACACACGCCCCTACCTGTGGGAGAGGTGTAGTTTTATACCCCACGCCACTCCCACAAATGCAGCCAATTAGGCTTTCAACTTCTTACCAAAAATTCATAAAACAATCAATAACTCCCCCTGGCCGCCCCATCATATCAAACACAAACTCCCTTAACAGTAATCTCTCGCATTACATAGACCTGTTCTTACAGAAGTATGTCATTCAACTACCCAGCTATCTGCGTGACTCCACTCAACTCATTGAAACACTGATCAAAATACCATGGAAACCGGATTATCATCTTATCTCCTGCCATGTGACATCACTCTACACTAATATCACACATGATCTAGGACTGAAAAGCGCCTACTGTTATCTGGAAAATGATACTGCACTGCCACTTGAACAGAAACAGTTCATCATTAAAGGATTGGAATTCATACTAACCAACAATTTCTTTACCTACAATAAAAAAACATACCAACAGTGCAAAGGGACCGCGATGGGCTCGAAGGTCGCACCGGCTTATGCAAACCTGTTTATGGGCGCCTTCGAGTCAAAATACATCACTACTAACCCGGCCTTATCATCCCATATCATTCTATATGGCAGGTATATAGATGATCTGTTTTTCATCTGGAATGGGACAGGAGAAACCACCGGCATACTACTTGACGAACTCAACAACAATAACTGGGGATTCCGGTTCACAATGGAGACAAGTAATAGAGAAATCCACTTCCTGGACCTATGTATTAGCCATAATTCTGAAAACTTCATCACATCAACTTATTTCAAAACTGTTGATGTAAACAGTTATCTGGATTTTGAAAGTAGGCATCACAAGCAATGGCTTAAAAATATCCCCTACAGTCAATTCAAACGGGTGAGAAAGAATTGCACAGACAATGGAACCTTTAAAACACAGGCGAAAATCCTGGAAAAAAGATTCAAAGAAAAGAGATACCCTGGTCTAATCATAAAGGAAGCACTGAGAAAAGTACAACACAGAACACAAAAAGAGTGTCTTGTCCCGGACAAAGAAAAGAAAAAAGTTGACTGTGCGATACAATTAAACAAACAAAAGACTAACTTTATAACCACATTCTCCACCGCCGCTACTCGGATGAAGCAGATATTGAGAACACACTGGCACATCCTCCAAAGCGACGTATACCTTAAAGGAAAAATTCCCGAGCACCCGCAAATCACGTTCCGCAGAGCCCCCACTCTGAAGAACCTGCTGGCCCCCAGCCAGATACGACAGCACAAACAGACTAAAGGGACCATGACCTTACCTGTAGGAAGCTTCAGATGTGGGTCCACCCGTTGCAAATGCTGCAAGGAGATCAAAAACAATGTAAATGAGATTAAGTCACATTCAACAGATGAAAAATTCCAACTCAAATACAGACCGACATGCCAATCGAATTATGTCATCTACCTACTGGATTGTATGTGCGGTCTGCAGTATATAGGCAGGACGACCCAATCCCTGCACTGTCGGATGAACAAACATAGACAAAATATAAAGAAAAAATTTCTTCTCCATGGAGTCTCCAGGCACTGTGCAATTGCACACCCGGAGAGTGCGGATCCCATAAAAATCACTCCCATTGATCACATTCCTGATCACAATTCCAACCGATTTGAACTCCTAAAAAAACGAGAGGTCTTTTGGATCTTCAAGTTGAGCACAGTGAACCCGAGGGGTCTCAATGAAATAGTCGAGACTATTATATAATCGGTTGTCATAATTCCAATAATCCTTTATGTCCATATAATGTCTCAAGCTAGCTAGACAACCAGGGCATAGTAAGTGTCTACTACCAATAACCTTCAATTAGACCACCCGTCATATGCTTCATACCCGCGGCGACTACAATTTTGGTCCGGTTAGACACGCTGGGAGCGCTATAATTATTAATAATTATTAATAATTAATAATTGTTATATCCATATACACACCGGCATGCCCATTCCCTATAACCAAGGAACATACCCAAGATACAATTATCTTGCTCCTAAACAGAGGATACCTCACCATCCGCTTACCTGCATCAAGATAGTCGGCGTGTTCCACTCTATGCTTGTGCTACGGGGTAACTCCAAAGAAATACCCCCAACATGCAGGGACAGCGCATGCGGCGACAAACGGGTCCGCAGCCTGCCAACAGTGGGCACTCGTACATGAGACCTCAGCGCCTCCTAGAAGTTACAAGGTTCTAATACCTAATATGAATATCACAAACCTGGCGCACCAACCTGCGGAGAGTTCCTCATCTTGTTAATATTCGCAGCCTGACCGCAGCCCAACAGCAGTGGGCACCTTCTAAGGGAGACCTCAGCGCCTCCTAGGAGTGACGAGGGTATAAGTTCTAATTTAACCAATATAGAGGTGTTATACCATATCTATAATTCTGCTTTACATATTTTAAGTTTTTCATGTTTGTTAATTTCCTTATGTGTAAAAAACACTTTTTGTCAAAATGTGTTAATTGCAATGACCCGGTGACCCGGCAGCAGTTCTATGCCGGTCCACGGGTGTATATTTAAACGAGCGGGAATGTGCTCTTGTAACAACCACTGCCTGATGAAGAACCCGGCCCGGGTTCGAAACCAATGTGTTGCACCCTTCTTTTTTTTACCAATAAAGGCCAGTTGTTTTATGGACTACTACCGGCTGGAATCGATACTTGGGGATACTTGCCCTCAGCACAACGCTACACGGTAAGGTGCAAAAGACACGCCCCCACGTCAACCCACCTTATGATTCTCCACTAGGAGCGCAATCTCTTCTTTTTTATATATATCTCCTATGATGTATTCTGAATCGCCCGACTCTTCCACTCCCCGCCACCGGGGGGTCTGCATCACCAATCCTGTGCCCAAGGACGGCGCGCCCTGCCTGGGTATAGGGACCCATGCCTCCCGCCCTCATAGCCTATCTGGTTCTCAGCGTGTCAAAAGTCATCCAAACAGTCACTTATGCCATTTATGTAGTAGAACTCGCCTGGTATATATAGAGGGACACAGTTGACACGACACCTGTTGAGCCAAGACAATGGGGGACATATATCATTAGGTGTCTATTGTAGACACAGTTCTACCTTTTACACTGCTTGTCTAATTTACACTCTTGCTCAAGATTTACTAAAGTTGTGCATGTCCTTTGATAAATTTTGTGCTAATAAAGAAAGGCCCCCCTCGCTCTACCGTGCATCCTTCTCTACCTCACACGGTACACCGCTCACTGCTCATAGCTAGAAGTGCTGGAGCAGCAGTGTGCGCCGAACAAAACTTCGCATAATAGTAAAATCATAATTCCTTATCAAGTACACAGAGGGGAAGATTATCAAAGAATTTTGCGTAAAAAAAAATCTATTTTGGCGCAAAAAGTATCGACCACATTTTCAAAGAGCTTTGTGCTGCGGTTTACACTGTTCATGTCAGTTTTGTAAAAGAGGGTGTGTCCACGTATATTGTCTGCTTAATATGATATTTTCAAAGGGGTGAGAGTCCAGTTCACATCAAAAATTTCACACCAGCTTTTTGATAGTGTAGAAATCAAAGAAATGGTTGTAGTTTTATTGTTTTTGGGTCTTTTTTCTTTGTTTTTTGGGGAAAAGGTGTTATGTAAGTAATTATTAAAAAAGTAATTATATATACACATTTAAGCTCAGAAATGTTTTATTTATACAGTTATTGCTTGTCTGGGCACTAGTAACCATGGAATATTTCATGAGATGTTTCCACCAGAATTTTCTTGGATGTAAAAGTTGGCACAAAAATTGCTGATTTTGGCACTAAACTCTGCAATTTTGGCATAAAAAAAATCTAATGGTTGCAGCAAAAAAGAAAATTTTATACAAAAAAACAAACAAAAGTGGCACAAAAATGAATTTTCACATATTTTCAGAGCAACAAAAGAGACCTTTGAAAATGTCAGGAAAAAAATGTCAGGAGGTGTGAATAATAACAGTAGTTTTTTAAGAATCTCCCCCAGAATGTCTGGGTTTAAAAAATATGTTATTTTGCTGAACAATCCGTCCCCTTAACTCTATATCAGTGTTTACCAACCAGAATGCCTCCAAGTGTTGCAATACTTGGTATGCTGGGAGTTGAAGTTTTGCAAAAGCTGGAGGCACCCTATTAGCAGAAATTAGTGTGCAACATGGGTATGTAGCAGAGCTGAATGTGATTATGTGTAAGCATGACCACACACACATTCAACATTGTTAAATACACCTGATCACACACTCAGCTCTGCTAAATACACCTGATCACACACTCAGCTCTGCTTAATATACACACTCACACACTCAACTCTGCTACATACACAAAACCACACACTCAGCACTGCTACATACACACATTCACATACTCAGCTCTGCTACATACACACAATCACACACTCAGCTCTGCTACATGCACACACTCACACACTCAGCTCTGCTACATACACGCAATCACACACTCAACTTTGCTACATACACACACTTACACACTCAGCTCTGCTACATACACACACTCACACACTTAGCTCTGCTACATACACACACATATACACTCAGTTCTGCCACATACACACAATCACACACTCAACTTTGCCACATACACACACTTACACACTCAACTCTGCTACATACACACGTTCACACACTAAAATCTGCTACATACACACACACTCAACTTTGCTATATACACACTCAGCTCTGCTACATACACACATTTACACATTCAACTCTTCTACATACACACTCACACTCAACTCCTGCTCCATATACACACTCAGCCCTGCTACACACACACTCACACACTCAACTCTACTACACATACATACTCAGCTTTGCTACATACACACATTCACACACTCAACTCTGCTACATACACACATTCACACACTCAGCTTTGTTACATACACACATTCACAAACTCAGCTCTGCTACATTCACACTCTTACACACTCATTTCTGCTACATACACACACTCAACTCTGCTACATACACACACACTTAACTCTACTACATTCACACACTTACACACTCAGCTCTATTAAATATACACACTCAACTCTGCTACATACACACACTGACACACTCAACTCTGCTACATACACACATTCACACACTAAACTCTGCTACATACACACACACGCACTCAACTCTGCTACATACATACACTCACACACTCAACTCTGCTATATATACACACTCAGCTCTGCTACATATACACATTCACACACTCAACTCTGTTACATACACTCATTTACACACTCAGCTCTGCTACATACACACACACTTACACACCTGCCTCTGCTACATACACACACTCACACCTAACAGCGATATCTTCTTGTCTCTCCCCGCGGGATGCAGTATGTTGGCCGAACTTCACAAAAGTTGCATCTAAGGACCAACCAACATAGAAGCAATATCAAAAAAGGTTATATGAAACATAGCCTATCAAGACACATCACCCTGAAACACAAAGATACGAAAAATCCATTCTCCATTACTCCAATCGATTTTATTCCCAACCATAGTACCAACAGATTGGAGGAGTTGGGGAAAAGAGAGATGTTCTGGATGTATAGGCTGGAATCTTTACAGCCCCAAGGACTGAATGAGGCCGTGGAACTAATCCACTAAGCCTACACACCATGGGGGGGCACCCTCAATTCCGGGGTTGTTGCAACCTAATGGTTTCACCAATCCATTAACGCATTATGAAAAATACTGGTTCTTAACCTGAACAGCTTGGACATAAAAAATACGAGTAGCTTGAACTAACAAGTGTTTTTCCAGAGATATGTCCCATACAATAAATATGATTAAAAATACGCTGTCCAAATATAGACAAATATATTAATCAGAAGATTTTATATGTGCTGAAAATCTTCGTAAAACTGAAAATCATCATCCTCTCTCACAATTTTTCAATTAATATAGTAGGTCAGAACCGACCTCTATTCTGTCATTTCATCTTAAGAAATACCAATACATTTATTCCAGTCAATAAGTATATTCTCTCTTCGAGAGTTCTACCACGGACTCTTAATATACGAATGATCCGGATTTCAGGTAGCGGTGGACATCGTCTGATTCCACCCATCGGGTCAGTTTGCATTTATTTTAGTCTCCTGAGAAACACTGTATATTTACATCAAATTTATGTGACCATACATCTGGCTTTTAAGACCCACCAGTTTTCCACACCCTGTTTTGCCTATCTGGTGTCTCTAAATGCTGCTGTAACCCCACTCAGCCTATCTGTCTTTACCTGTATTAAGCACCAAAGACGGAAAATCACATCTGTCCTATCTGGGCATTCCAAATCATCTGCTCACAGGCACCTAACAAAAGACTGCATCTGTGACCTCCGGCTATTCAATCCCGGTTGGTCTCCCATCCGTGACGGCACCTGCCGGTGTCTGTTGCGTTTCCTTTCCCATCCTGGAGAGTGTAGCATCCAGCCATCATTCCCTATTCTTGAACCAAGAGATATAAGATTAGGAATTCCCTAAAGGAGCTTTCCGTCTTTTAATTGTTGTAATTTCTCTCCCTTATGATTATTACATTTTTTTCTCCTATCCATTCTGTGAGACATAATCTCTTTTTTTATGAATGTTATATGATTGATTTTAAAAGTTCTTTTCTATATGTATATATTTTGAATTTGTCCGATACACCACCCGCCACAAATGTTTCGCGGGTTTTTCTATGTATAAATAAGCAAGGGAGCCAATCCCAGCCCAGTATTGGATCTGACGAAGAGGGGGTCTCCACCCCTCGAAACGCGTTATCCCTGCATCTTTGTGCCTGAATTAAGAACCTATTGCTTTATCGTACACCAGACCCATGGTTATCCTTACCTTGTAAAGGAGCGCTTTTGGAGCACCACGTTTTTCCGAGGATCTTCGATTCTCACTCCCTGCTTCCCCTGCACATACAGTGGTATATTCTTAGCTGTGGTCACCATGGCTACACTACACAGGTGCAATCTCCTGTACTCATCAAGAGCAGCTGGGGAGTTTGAATTTTACACAGTTTGAAGTCTGAACTGTGCCAGAAGTATTTCACCTGCACTATAACCTGATGTATTTTCCAGTTGAATCAGGTTAGACTGCGGGTGAAGGGGTGATCATAAGTGGTCTATAATCATTTCATTTTTTTTAAAAAGGTACATGAAAAAGATTTTAAGAATCACAGAGATAATCTGACTGGCGACAGAAGCATAGTAATCTCCACAATCCAAATGGAAAATTAAATGCATGATTTAGAGCATCTTGCTAAGTGCAGTCCAAGATGGCTTATATTTGTGTTAAAAATATGGTCATCAAGCAAGATTTCTGTGGGTAAATGAAATGTACGCAGTTAATAAATTTGTGTGTACTAAATATGTCACTCCAAGGTACACCAAAACGTACACATCTGGAGGAAATGCTCCACCAGAATGTGGGCAAAAAAAGACGCAGAAAAACAGCTTGCGCAAAACTTTGCGCAAAAAAATTAAACACAAAACAGGGCTAAAATCTTTGATACATGTCTCCCAATGTGTGTAAGCACTCCCTTTTCCAATTTCCCCAAATAACAGGGGGGTGAAAGATATTGTAGGGAAAGAGTATAAAGAAAAAGGGGGGAGGTGTAGAATTCATTTGACTGATTTCACATTGGGGTGACCAAAACTAGGCAACCAGTACTACTCGCCAAGTTCGCACAAAAAAAGTCCCTTCCAGCAGCTCACAATTTATCAAAACCTGTGCAGAGGAAAAGTTGCCCAGTTGCCCATAGCAACCAATCAGCTTGCTTATTTTATTTTTAACAAGGCCTCTGCAAAATGAATTTGAATCTGAAAAATTAAATTAATCTGATTGGTTGCTATTGGCAACTGGTCAACTTTTCCTTTGCACAGATTTTTTTTTGCAGGGTCTGGAAAAAAGGTTCCCGGGATGTTTGGCGCCAACCGTAGATGGAATAAAGATGTGGTGAGTCTCAGTTATGTAAAAGTGTTCTTTATTGCCGTATCAGACGCGTTTCGAGGTCTTGCACCTCTTTATCAATGATTATGGCATACATACATAAAAGCATTATCACTGGCTTTTTATAGTTTCTAAAATGGGCGCCAGAGAGTACAATTGGATGAGTAAAAAGAGTGTCATAAGGCTGCGCTCTGGTGTGTTGTAGTGGCGCTGTCTGATGACATAGGAGTGTTTCATTCATAAAGTTTAAAAAAAGAAAAATCACTTTTGTTTAGCAGTAAAATGTGGCCATACATTAAATGCAAGGATTGCGAAAATGTTCCATGTTGTATGAGGAGGTATAGTGTTATGCGGTGATGCGAGTATGTCAGATGTGTTACTTCTGTTTTTAGCAATGGTTGGATGATGCGTGTCTGATGCCAGGTGGTGGAGATGTCCTATTGACAGAGATGCTGCGTGAGATGTCATTTGTTGGGCCGTTGCGCTTTTTTCTGCTAGATGGTGGGTACCATGGCTGGTTATTTCGTATCCATGTTTGTAACTATTTTTATTTATTTTTATTTTTATTTGTAGAAGAGAGGGTTTCGGTCCTTGATGCAGTTGTCTCTTATTGCTGGATGATCGGACGGGGATTGCTGTGCTGGTTATTACCAGGTGTGTGGTATGGTAGGTGTGTTTTGGTATATATGGATATGGGGATGGCAAAAGGATGCTGTGGTGTTGTCATGGCTTAGTTTGTGGAGAGGGGTGTTTTGTTAACGCTGGTGTGTATAGATGTGACAGCAGCGGTTTCATAAGATGGTACTGCAGCGCTTTAGAATGTATGGGCTTGTAGATGGGTGTTATTGATTGTTGGTGGATGGCATGCTGTATGTGACTGCAGCGGTGATCTCCAATGATGGTACTGCAGCGCTTAAAAATAGGGGGGGGAAGTGGCCTGTGGGTAGGTTGCGAGAGACGTGTGTGTAGTTGGTATTATGTTGTGTATGACATGCTGTACGCTATGTATGTGGGATAGGGGGTGTTCAATGGGCTGCCTGTGAAAAATGGGTGATAGGCTGTATTTTGTTGGGTTTTGGATTGGAGGACAGTATGTCGTGGGTTGGGTATTGTGTTGGGGTTGTGGAGTGGTTGGTATTTAGGGATTTTCGGATGATTTCCCATTTGGTGGTTTTCTGAAGATTTTCCAGTGTTGGATTCCGGGTGTATAAATTATTATATATTGTCAATATTTTCATTAAGGCCCAAGGGGGTTAAAGTGTTGATCTTGAAGATCCAAAATGACTCTCTCCTACAGAGTCTTTCAAATCTATCATTGCAGTTGTCCGATATCTGTTCGATTCCAGTGATTCTGAATTCTTTGAAGTTGTTGTTATGTTTTTCAGTTGCGTGTCTGGATACGCTGTGTTTGGGAAATTTATGTGTGACATTGAAACGGTGTCCACTCATACGATTTCTTAGGGTTTGTGAGGTTCGTCCAACGTATTGTAGGCCACAGCCACATTCTATTAAATTAATGACATGGGTTGAGTTGCAGACTATTCTAGATTTTATTTTGAATGTTTCGCCTGTTTGGTTGCTTTTGAACGTTTTTGCATTGTGGTTGATGTTTATACATAATTTACAGTTTCTTACTCCGCATCTGAAGCATCCATTTTGGTCCATGGTTGTATTCTTCATCTGTTTGTTCTTCTCTAAGGCGACTGGGAGCTACCATGTTTTTTATGGTTTTTGCACGTCTGTATGTGAATCCTGGTTTATTTGGAAGTACTTTTTTGAGAATGGGGTCTTGCAATAGAATCTTCCAATGTGTTTCCATTATGTTATTGATTTTTTTGTTTGTCCGCAGTATAATCCGTAATAAAGTTGTACTTGTATTGTTCTTGTCCTTGTGGATGTATATGTTTTTTCATAGGCTGCTTGAATTATTTTTTTGGGATAGCCTTTTTCCAATAGTCTTTTTTTTATAATTTTGCTCTGTGATACAAAATCTGTAAGTTTGGTGCAATTTCTATAAAGTCTATGAAATTGACCAAAGGGAATGTTTTTTTTCCATTTATGGTAATGACAGCTGTTGTATTCTAGAAGGCTGTTACAGTCCACGCTTTTGAAATAAGTTTTTGTGATGATTGTTGATTTTTCAGAAGTAAGCTAAAGGTCCAAATATTCTATGGATGTGGCATTGCATTTGCCCGTTAGATTTAGGTGCCATGTATTGGTGTTGAGGTATGCCATGAAGTTTTGGAATGATTCTATCGAACCTTCCCAGATGAAGAGAAGATCGTCAATGTATCTTTTATACAGGATGATGTTATTTCTCCACTGGTGTGTGCTGTAAATGAGTTGTTCTTCATAGGCTCCCATGTAGAGATTTGCAAAGGATAAGGCAAAACGTGTGCCCATTGCCGTGCCTGTGGTTTGTCTATATATCTTGCCTTCAAACTGGAAGTGGTTGTGTTCTAAAATGAATTTTATGCTGTCGGTAATGAAATTCCTTTGTTCCTGTGGCATTGTTTGGTCTTTTTCTAGGATGGATTTGATTACGTTTTTGATGAGGGATGTTTGAGTACAAAGCTGCCACATCCAGAGTTGCCCATTTGTAATTTGATTCCATTCTTGTTCACCAAGTATCTGAATAAGATTAGGGGTGTCTTTTAGATGTGAGATTGACAATGTATTTTTGTAAAAGGAGATCTACATATTGTGAAAGGTTACTTGTTACTGAGCCAATCCCAGAAATTATGGGTCAGCCGGGAGGATTCTTTTGATCCTTATGGACCTTTGGCAGATTGTAGAACGTGGGGGTTTTTGATTTTGAGATGTTATTTTTCTTTTTTGTTGAGAACCCCACTTTGGAATGCTTCTTCTATCATGTGGTGACATCTTTCTTGGTATTGTTTGATGGGGTCTTCAGGGAGGGCAACATAATAGTCTGAGTCAGAAATGATTCTGAGTGCTTCTGCTATATATGTTGTTCGATCTTGAATGACTACTCCACCTCCCTTGTCAGCACTGCATATGACTATTCTCCTGTTTTCTGCCAATGATTTTATGGCTGCTGCTTGATTTTGTGTTATGTTTCCTTTTCTTTTATATGTCTCCTTTTTGTTATTGTTTATATTCCGAAATTCGTCAGAGACCAATGTGAAAAATGTTTCCAGAAACGGACCCTTATGATGTGTAGGGTAAATTGTGGACTTGGGCTTTAGATCTGTGTGAATGGGAGGTGGGATCAAACAGATGGCAGTGTTGTTTTCTGAAGGAGGGACTGTGTTTGTTGAGTGATCATGGCAAAATGTCTGGTTAGTGTTAATTTTCTTCTATATTTATTCAGATCCACAAAAAGTTTGAATTCATCTATTTTTCCGTTAGGACAGAAGGAGAGTCCTTTGCTTAGGACTTCTCGTTCTGCCTCTTTTAGGTTATGACTAGACAGATTGAATATTTCTAGTACCTTTTCTTGTTCTTTTTTGTGTTTCTGTTGCTGTTTCTTTCTTTTTCCTCGGCATCCTCGTTTTGTTCTTCTTCTGGTGTTTTTCTTTTCATTCGTGCCGGACTGTAGTAGTTTGTTATTAGTTTGGTTACCGGGTCGGCTCGTGCTTGATGCGTCGGAGTGGGGGTCATTTGAGTGGGAAGTTCCAAAAAATGAGGTGATGACATATTCTCTAATATGTGAATTACCAGCTTATCGAGTGTGCTGCCACACATCTCGAGCAACCCGGACAGCTGCACCGCAAACAACATCCAAAGGGATCATATCTACCAGACGTGTACAAGGTTGTTGTGTGCCAACACAACCTTACAAGGTGAGATCATCATTCATATCCACCTATTTCTTCCACCTTGTACAAACATACTGCCCAATAGGAAGCTCTGTTTTTGTATTTTTGTATACAGCCCCACCATTTCCTGATCGGACCACAGATCCAGTGGATTCCAAATGTACCAATAGACTTCCTACCCACCAGCGTCACGGTCTGCAATCCGAGACGCAAACCTTTGGGAGCAGGTCCCCTAAACATTGAGCATCCATACGTGGCAGTTAATTTCCTACCTACTATTCAAGAAGCATATGAACTTCCACTATTCCCTTTATTTATTGTGCGCACCAAAGACTTATACCTACTATTCTACCAGCATATGAACTTTTACATTTGTTTTCAACTTTTTTTTTTATTATTGATATTATTATTTGTGTAACACTGTGACAAATGTACTCAAATTGCATGCAATCTCTGTGACTAGTTGCAAACCTCTCACGTCCACACACATAATGCATCTGCTGGGGAGCCAAGCGCACCCTTTGGATAGATGTATTAAGGTCGACCAAAATTACACACTAAAAACAAAAGCAAAAACCTAAATGCAAACAAAATAAACCACACTCACCCACAACAAGTACATAATACAAACGTTCAGACAAATCCACAGAAATCAACTATTCCCTAAAAAAAACACAGTGCCCACATCCATCACCGAAATATGGATTACTACGCTAACAGGTTAAATGAAAGAGATAGGCTAGTGGAGCTATCCATCCCAACGGCCATCTCAGGAAAAAAATCAGATGAGCACCAAACCACAAATGATACTACGGTGACAAATACAAAACTGGACCTACCATCCGCATTTTTGGACTTGGAAAAATTATTGAAGAATGAGGTCCAACATCACCTTGACCTCAAATATATGAGAATCTACCTACAAAACAACATAGTCCCCAGAGGGCTGCGCCTAAGACAGGAAGCAGCATTTAAAAATGACGACCTCTTTGTAGAAAAATGGGAAACCCTAATACACAGCTTTTCAATGGAAATGATGAGTACACTATGTGAAAAAAGAGAAGAACTGTGTAAAGATCTAGATATCAAAATAAAAGAAAGCATCTCACAACTTGAACCATACAAAAATGGACGTGATTTCATCAGAATGGATAGATTACTCACAATACGAATCCTGAACATTGAAAAAGAAACCTTGGAGAGGAAGACAAAAAAAATTTGAAAGAGACCAAAATGATTATGAATCAAAAAACATTACATTTTGGAAAAAGAAAAATGATGTACACAAGGAGACTAATGATGAAACAAACCTCGCCGTCGAGAACGAATAACGGAAGGGCTTTTTTCTACACACGATTCCATTGGAAAAAAGGCCCCAACACACAAAACAACAAGAAAAAAACAACTCCAGGAGAAAGGACACAACCTTTTGAAAGAAAGGATGTGGATACCACAAAAAGAGGTACCCCGAAACCAAAGAGCAACATCCATACCTTGAGGGAATTCCCACTTCTATCCAAAAAACTCACAAAAAGAATACCTCCTCCCTTATCCTCACATATATCCGAAGATGGATATAATGGAACTCAAGGGAAGGAATCAAAGAAACCAAAAGAATCAAACAACATAGAAACATTATGTGAGAATAACCATACAACCAACCTAACCAAAACTGGAAGATGTAAGCATCCCACAGAGGAGCTGGACCATCCCACACCACTAGGTGACAAGGATTTGGAAACCCTGTTACAACAAGCTAGAGAATGCACCTCTCTAGCACTCCCTCCTACATCTTTCTTACATTTATCACCGGAGCCAAGTGAACCCCCACACGAGAACATGGCATTCCAACCCACCACCCCATCGGACACCCCCTTCAATCTATCATGCATTACCGTGTACGATACTCCGAGAGGAGAATTCTACGGAGGCTCACAACAGAACTTCAACCCACAAGAAGATAACATATTAGAGAATATGTCATCACCTCATTTTTTGGAACTTCCCACTCAAATGACCCCCACTCCGACGCACCAAGCACGAGCCGACCCGGTAACCAAACTAATAACGAACTACTACAGTCCGGCACGAATGAAAAGAAAAACACCAGAAGAAGAACAAAACGAGGATGCCGAGGAAAGAGAAAGAAACAGCAACAGAAACACGAAAAAGAACAAGAAAAAGTACTAGAAATATTCAATCTGTCTAGTCATAACCTAAAAGAGGCAGAACGAGAAGTCCTAAGCAAAGGACTCTCCTTCTGCCCTAACGGAAAAATAGATGAATTCAAACTTTTTGTGGATCTGAATAAATATAGAAGAAAATTAACACTAACCAGACATTTTGCCATGATCACTCAACAAACACCAGTCCCTCCTTCAGAAAACAACACTGCCATCTGTTTGATCCCACCTTCCATTCACACAGATCTAAAGCCCAAGTCCACGTTTTACCCTACACATCATAAGGGTCCGTTTCTGGAAACATTTTTCACATTGGTCTCTGACGAATTTCGGAATATAAACAATAACAAAAAGGAGACATATAAAAGAAAAGGAAACATAACACAAGATCAAGCAGCAGCCATAAAATCAATGGCAGAAAACAGGAGAATAGTCATACGCAGTGCTGACAAGGGAGGTGGAGTAGTCATTCAAGATCGAACAACATATATAGCAGAAGCACTCAGAATCATTTCTGACTCAGACTATTATGTTGCCCTCCCTGAAGAACCCATCAAACAATACCAAGAAAGATGTCACCACATGATAGAAGAAGCATTCCAAAGTGGGGTTCTCAACAAAAAAGAAAAATAACATCTCAAAATCAAAAACCCCCACGTTCTACCATCTGCCAAAGGTCCATAAGGATCAAAAGAATCCTCCCGGCTGACCCATAATTTCTGGGATTGGCTCAGTAACAAGTAACCTTTCACAATATGTAGATCTCCTTTTACAAAAATAGTCAATCTCACATCTAAAAGACACCCCTAATCTTATTCAGATCCTTGGTGAACAAGAATGGAATCAAATTACAAATGGGCAACTCTGGATGTGGCAGCTTTGTACTCAAACATCCCTCATCAAAAACGTAATCAAATCCATCCTAGAAAAAGACCAAACAATGCCACAGGAACAAAGTAATTTCATTACCGACAGCATAAAATTCATTTTAGAACACAACCACTTCCAGTTTGAAGGCAAGATATATAGACAAACCACAGGCACGGCAATGGGCACACGTTTTGCCCCATCCTTTGCAAATCTCTACATGGGAGCCTATGAAGAACAACTCATTTACAGCACACACCAGTGGAGAAATAACATCATCCTGTATAAAAGATACATTGACGATCTTCTCTTCATCTGGGAAGGTTCGATAGAATCATTCCAAAACTTCATGGCATACCTCAACACCAATACATGGCACCTAAATCTAACGGGCAAATGCAAAGCAAAGGCAAAAGATATTAACATGAAACTTGGCATACATGTTACTTATATGTCAACAACAAAGATATGATAGATGATTTAACCCTTAATCAACCCCATTTGCCAGGGTCAGGGTTTTTGTTTAAAGTCTCATACAAGTCTATGGAAAATATATGTTACTGCATAACTCTCCAAATGGCTGGAGATATTTTGATAATACTTGGTCAAATGTCTTTTATAGGATAACTTAAACTATGGGATAGTTAATTTAACCCTTAACTACCCCCATTTGTGAGGGTCGGGGTTTTTGTTTAAAATCCCATGCAAATCATTGGGAAATGTATGTTCCCACATAACTTCCATGCAGCTGGAGATATTTCAATAATACCTGATACACATATTACTTATATGTCAAATAAAAAGATATGATAGTTAAATTAACCTTACACCATACACCATACACCCTTATATAAAAGATGGGTTTTTGTTTCAAGTCCCATGCAAGTATATGAGACTTCCAGTACCTTACTCCACAAGCTCCGTTCTGCATCTCCTGGTGAATGTGTCAATCCGGCTTGCAAGCCACACCCCATCTTACATAGACAAGCCCACATTTTAAGCCCCACTCCTTATATTATCTACCCTTTTTGTGCATCGGTCTGGCTTGCAAATCACGCCCAGTCCCACAAAGCCATGTCCCCTTCTATTTTCAGCATACAATATCTTCATCACAAATCAGTCCCATCTGAGGACAGGATATGAGGATGGGACATAAGGTCTGGATATGAGGACAGGATATGAGGATGGGATATGAGGACGGTATATAAGGTTGGGATATAAAGATGGGATGTGAGGATAGGATATGAGGATGGGATATAAGGTCGGGATATGAGGATGGGATATGAGGTCAAGATAGGAGGTGGGAATATGAGGACAGGATATAAGGATGGCATATGAGGTTGAGATATGAGGACAGAATATGAGAATGGAATATGAGGACGGGATTGGAGGTCGAGATATGAGGACAGGTTTTGAGGATGGGATATGAGGATAGCATATGAGGTCGGGATATGAGGACAGGATATGAAGTCGGGATATGAGGAAGGGATATGAGGTTGGGACATAAGGACGGGATATGGGGTCAGCATATGAGGAAGGGATATGAGAATAGTATATGAGGTTCGGATAAGAGGATGGGATATAAGGTCGGGATATGGGGTAGGGATATGAGGACAAGTTGTGAGGACGGGATGTGAGGTCGGGATATGAGGACAGGATAAGAGGATGGGATATAAGGTCGGGATATGAGGTAGGGATATGAGGACAAGATGTGAGGACAGGATGTGAGGTCGGGATATGAGGACAGGATATTAGGTCATGATAAGAGGACGGATATGAGGACGGGATATGAGGTTGGGATATGAGGAAGGGATATGAGGATGGGATAGGAGGTCGAGATAGGAGGTCGGGATAGGAGGTCGAGATATGAGGATGGATATGAGGTCGGGATATGAGGACAGAATATGAGGTCAAGATAGGAGGACAGGATAGGAGGTCAGGATATGAGGACGGGATATGAGGTCGGAATAGGAGGACAGGCTATGAGGACAGGATATGAGGACAGAATATGAGGACAGGATATGAGGTTGAAATAGGAGGACGGGATAGGAGGTCGGGATATGAGGATGGGATATGAGGTTGAGATAGGAGGAGGGGATAGGAGATCAGGATATGAGGACAGGATATGAGGTCAGGATAGAAGGTCGGGATAGGAGGTAAGGATAGGAGGTGGAGATATGAGGGCGGGATATGAGGACAGGATATAAGGACATGATATGAGGTTGAAATAGGAGGATGGGATATGAGGTTGAGATATGAGAACTGGATAGGAGGATGGGATATGAGGTTATGATATGAGGACGGGATATGAGGATAGCATATGAGATCGGGATATGGGGACGTGATATGAGGATAGCATATGAGGATGGGATATGAGGATGGGATATGAGGATGGGATATAAGGACGGGATATGAGGTTGGGATATGAGGACGGGACATGAGGACGGAATATGTGGTCGAGATATGGGGACGGGATATGGGGTTGGGCTATGAGGACAGGGCATGAACAGGATAGGAGGTGGAGATAGGAGGACGGGATAGGAGGTAGTGATATATGCACGGGAAAGGAGGATGGGATATGAGGTCGAGAAAGGAGGTCGGGATAGGAGGTCAGCATAGGTCGGGATAGGAGGTCAGGATAGGAGGTTAAGATATGAGGTAGAGATATGAGGACGATATGAGGAAGGGATGTAAGGACGGGATAAAAGGACGGCATATAAGGTCGGTATTTGAGGACGGGATGTTAGGTTGAGACATGAGGATGGGATATGAGGTCAGGATATGAGAACAACAAATGAGGATGGGATATGAGGATAGCAAATGAGGTCAGGAAATGAGGACAGGATATGAGGTCGGGTTATGAGGATGGGATATGAGGTCAGGATATGAGGTCGGAATATGAATACAGCATATGAGGTTGGAATATGAGGATGAGATTTAAGGTCGGGATATGAGTAAAGCATATGAGGATGGGATATGAGGATAGCATATGAGGACGGGAAATGACGACAGGATATGAGGTCAGAATATGAGGATGGGATATGAGAATAGTATATGAGGACAGGATATTAGGTCAGGATATGGGGATGGGACATAAGGTCAGGATATAAGGTCGGGATATGAGTACAGCATATGAGGATGGGATATGAGGATAGCATATGAGGACGGAAAATGACGACAGGATATGAGGTCAGAATATGAGGATGGGATATGAGAATAGTATATGAGGACAGGATATTAGGTCAGGATATGGGGATGGGACATAAGGTCAGGATATAAGGTCGGGATATGAGTACAGCATATGAGGATCGGATATGAGGATAGCATAAGAGGACAGGATATGAGGTCAGGATATGAGTATGGGACATAAGGACGGGATATGAGGTTGCAATATGAGGACGAGATATAAGGTCGGGATATGAGGACAGGATATGAGGACGTGATATGAGGTCGGGTTATAAGGACGGGATATGAGGTTGCAATATGAGGACGAGATATAAGGTCGGGATATGAGGACAGGATATGAGGACGTGATATGAGGTCGGGTTATAAGAACAGGATAAGAGGATGGGATATGAGATCGGGATATGAGGTTGGGATATGAGGACAGGATATGAGGTCATGATATGAGGACAGATATGTGGACGGGATATAAGGACGACATATATGGTCGGGATGTGAGGTTGAGATATGAGGAAGGGATATGAGGTCGGGATATAAGGATGGGATAGGAGGATAGCATAGGGGGACAGGATATGAGGATGGGATATGAGTTCGGGATATGAGGATGGCATATAAGGATAGAATATGAGGATAGCATATGAGGACAAGATATGAGGTCGGGATATAAGGACAGAATAAGAGGATGGGATATGAGGTGGAGATAGGAGGACGGGATAGGAGGATGGTATATGAGGTCAGGATACGGGAATGGGATATGAGGTCAAGATAGGTCAAAACATTTCAGTTTTTGAGTTCAAAATACAGGCCTACCTCCTCCCCTTCAGCCTGCCTGTCCATCTCCTAAAATCCCCTTTTTAATAATTATAAGCTCCTCCTTTGAGAAAAGCATTGAAAAAAGAGCAAACAGTAAAGTTGCCAGATGCTACCATCCTTTCATCCATTTGTCCTTCTACACCTATTTTGCCAAACCATCATGCACTCATTCTGTTTTCATGTTTCCAAGTTATCAGACTACCTGGCCCCTAAAATATGGATTATAAAAGAGTAGCAGCATACGGAACAATTACACATTTTTAACCCAAAACCCCATTAGAGTTTTTAAGTTCAAAATTCTTGCCTATCTCCTCCCCTTCAGCCTGGCTGTCCATCTCCAAAAATACACTTTTTAACAATAATACGCTCCTCTATTGCTTTGAAAAAATGCAAACAGTAAGGTTGTCATATGCTGCTATCCTTTCATCCATTTGTCCTTCCACACCTATTTTCCCAATCCATCTTACACACTTAATGTTCTAATGTCGCCAAGTTATCGGACTACCTGGCCCAAAAATTATGGATTATAAAAGGGTAGCAGTGAAGGGAAAATTACACATTTTCAACCCAAAAACCCATTTGAGTTTTTAAATTCAAAATACATGCCTACCTCCTCCCCTTCAGCCTGCCTGTCCATCTCCAAAAATACCTTTTTGTTAACATTTATAAGCTGCTATTTTTCTTTGGAAAAATAAACAAGCAAACAGTAAATTTTCCATATGCAGCTATTCTTTCATCCATTTGTCCTTCTACACCTATTTTCCCAAACCATGCACTCATACTGTTCTCATATCGCCAAGTTATCGGAGTACCTAGCCCAAAAATGATGGCTTATAAAAGGGTAGCAGCATAAAGGAAAATTGCAAATTTTGAACCCAAAAACCCATTCAAAATACAGGCCTACGTCCTCCCCTTCAGCCTGCCTGTCCATCTCCAAATATACCCTTTTTAATAATTTTACGCTCCTCCTTTGCATTGAAAAAAGCAAACAGTAAAGTTGCCATATGCAGCCATCCTTTCATCCATTTGTTCTTCTGCACCTATTTTCCAAAACCATGCACTCATACTGTTATCATGTCGCCAAGTTATTAGACTACCTGGCCCAAAAATTATGGATTATAAAAGGGTAGCAGCATAAGGGAAAATTACCGTATTTATCGGGGTGTACCACTTACCGGCCTATAACACGCACCCTCATTTTACCAAGGATATTTGGGTAAAAAAAGTTTTTTACCCAAATATCCTTCATAAAATGAGGGTGCGTGTGTGTGCATGTGTATACCCCGATACACTGCTTCTCACCCCACAGAGCCCCCAGGAAAGGGAGGGGAGGAGAGGCCGTCGCTGCATGCTTCTCTCCCCCTGCCTTTCCTGGGGTCTAGAGCCCTGCTACCGCCGCTTCTCTCCCCCTGCTATCATCGTCGCTGCCCCTTCTCTCCCCCTGGCTATCAGTGCCGCTGTCCCATTGCCAGCGCCGATAGCCAGGGGGGAGAGAAGCGGCGCCGGCAATGGGGAAGCGGCACCGATAGCCAGGGGGAGATCAGGGGCAGCGGACCCATTGTCGGCTCCGCTGCCCCGTTGCCTCCCCCATCCCTAGTTGTATAATTACCTGTTGCCAGGGTCGGGTCCGCGCTGCTTCAGGCCTACGGTGTCCGTCCCCTGCATCATTGCTATGCGTTGCAAGACGCAATGACGAGTGACGTCACTCGTCATTGCGCCGTGCCATGCAGCGCATAGCAACAACGCATGGGATGCACACCGGAGGCCTGAAGCAGCGCTGACCTGACCCCAGCAACACATAATTATACAACCGGGGATGGGAGAGGCAACGGGGCAACGGTACCGGAAATGGGTGCCGCTGCCCCTTCTTTCCCCCGGTCTGTCGACGCCGCTGCCCCATTGCAGGCGCCGTCTCTCTCCCCCTGGCTATCGGCGCCGGCAATGGGGCAGCGGCACTGATAGTCAGGGGGAGAGAAGGGGCAGCAGCGCCGATAGCAGGGGTAGCCATCATACACTCATACTGTTTTCACTTTGCCAAGTTATCGGACAACCTGGCCCCACAATTATGGATTATAAAAGGATAGCAGCATAAGGGAAAAATACACATTTTGAACCCAAAAACCCATTTGAGTTTTTAAGTTCAAAATACAGGCCTACCTCCTCCCCATCAGCCTGCCTGTCCATCTCCAAAAATACCTTTTTTTAATAATTATGCACTCTTCATTTGCTTTGGAAAAACAAACAGTTAAGTTGCCATATGCTGCTATCCTTTCATCAATTTGTGTTTCTACACCTATGTTCCCAAACCATCATACACTCATACTGTTTTCACTTTGCCAAGTTATCGGACAACCTGGCCCCAAAATTATGGATTATAAAAGGATAGCAGCATTAGTGAAAAATACACATTTTGAACCCAAAAACCCATTTGAGTTTTTAAGTTCAAAATACAGGCCTACCTCCTCCCCTACAGCCTGCCTGTCCATCTCCAAAAATACCCTTTTTAATAATTATACGCTCCTCCTTTGCATTGAAAAAAAGCAAACAGTAAAGTTCCCAGATGCGGCCATCCTTTCATCCATTTGTCCTTCTGCATCTATTTTGCCAAACCATGCACTCATACTGTTATTATGTCGCCAAGTAATTAGACTACCTGGCCCAAAAATTATGGATTATAAAAGGGTAGCAGCAGAAGGGAACATTACCGTATTTATCGGGGTGTACAACGCACCGGCCTATAACACGCACCCTCACTTTACCAATGATATTTGGGTAAAAAAAATGTTTTACCCAAATATCCTTCATAAAATGAGGGTGCGTGTGTGTGCATGTGTATACTACGATACACTGCTTCTCACCCCACAGAGCCCCCAGGAAAGGCAGGGGGAGAGAGGCCGTCGCTGCCTGCTTCTCTCCCCCTGCCTTTCCTGGGGTCTAGAGCCCTGCTACCGCCGCTTCTCTTCCCCTGCTATCGGCGCCGCTGCCCCTTCTCTCCCCCTGGCTATCGGTGCCGCTGTTCCATTGCCAGCGCCGATAGCCAGGGGGAGAGAAGCGGCGCCAGCAATGGGGCAGCGGCACCGATAGCCACGGGGAGATAAGGGGCAGCGGCACCCATTGCCGGTGCCGCTGCCCCGTTGCATCCCCCATCCCTAGTTGTATAATTACCTGTTGCCGGGGTCGGGTCCGCTCTGCTTCAGGCCTCCGGTGTGCGTCCCCTGCATCATTGCTATGCGTTGCGAGACGCAATGACGAGTGACGTCACTCGTCATTGAGCCGCGCCATGCAGCGCATAGCAACGATGCAGGGGATGCACACCGGAGGCCTGAAGCAGCACTGACCCGACCCCAGCAACAGGTAATTATACAACCGGGAATGGGGGAGGCAACGGGGCAGCGGCGCCGGCAATGGGTGCCGCTGCCCCTTCTTTCCCCCTGTCTGTGGATGCCGCTGGCCCATTGCCGGCGCCGTTTCTCTCCCCCTGGCTATCGGCGCCGGCAATGGGGCAGCGGCACTGATAGCCAGGGGGAGAGAAAGGGGCAGCAGCGCCGATAGCAGGGGTAAACATCATACACTCATACTGTTTTCACTTTGACAAGTTATCGGACAACCTGGCCCCAAAATTATGGATTATAAAAGGATAGCAGCATAAGGGAACAATACACATTTTGAACCCAAAAACCCATTTGAGTTTTTAAGTTCAAAATACAGGCCTACCTCCTCCCCTACAGCCTGCCTGTCCATCTCCAAAAATACCCTTTTTAATAATTATACGCTCCTCCTTTGCATTGAAAAAAAGCAAACAGTAAAGTTCCCAGATGCGGCCATCCTTTCATTCATTTGTCCTTCTGCATCTATTTTCCCAAACCATGCACTCATACTAATATTATGTCGCCAAGTTATTAGACTACCTGGCCCAAAAATTATGGATTATAAAAGGATAGCAGCATTAGTGAAAAATACACATTTTGAACCCAAAAATCCATTTGAGTTTTTAAGTTCAAAATACAGGCCTACCTCCTCCCCTACAGCCTGCCTGTCCATCTCCAAAAATACCCTTTTTAATAATTATACGCTCCTCATTTGCATTGAAAAAAAGCAAACAGTAAAGTTGCCAGATGCGGCTATCCTTTCATCCGTTTGTCCTTCTGCATCTATTTTCCCAAACCATGCACTCATACTGTTATTATGTCGCCAAGTAATTAGACTACCAGGCCCAAAAATTATGGATTATAAAAGGGTAGCAGCATAAGGGAACATTACCGTATTTATCGGGGTGTACAACGCACCGGCCTATAACACGCACCCTCATTTTAAAAGGGTATTTGGGTAAAAAAAAGTTTCTTACCCAAATATCCTTCATAAAATAAGGGTGCGTGTGTGTGCATGTGTATACCCCGCTAAACTGCTTCTCACCCCACAGAGCCCCCAGGAAAGGCAGGGGGAGAGAGGCCGTTGCTGCCTGCTTCTCTCCCCCTGCCTTTCCTGGGGTCTAGAGCCCTGCTATCGCCGCTTCTCTCCCCCTGCTATCGACGCCGCTGCCCCTTCTCTCCCCCTGGCTATCGGTGCCGCTGTCCCATTGCCAGCGCCGATAGCCCGGGGGAGAGAAGCGGCGCCGGCAATGGGGCAGCGGCACCGATAGCCAGGGGGAGATAAGGGGCAGCGGCACCCATTGCCGGCGCCGCTGCCCCGTTGCCTCCCCCATCCCTAGTTGTATAATTACCTGTTGCAGGGGTCGGGTCCGCGCTGCTTCAGGCCTCCGGTGTGCGTCCCCTGCATCATTGCTATGCGTTGCGAGACGCAATGATGAGTGACGTCTCTCGTCATTGCACCGCGCCATGCAAAGCATAGCAACGACGCAGGGAATGCACACCGGAGGCCTGAAGCAGCGCTGACCCGACCCCAGCAACAGGTAATTATACAACCGGGGATGGGGGAGGCAACGGGGCAATGGGTGCCGCTGCCCCTTCTTTCCCCCTGTCTGTCGACGCCGCTGCCCCATTGCCGACGCTGTTTCCGTCCCCCTGGCTATCGAAGCCGGAAATGGGGCAGCGGCACTGATAGCCAGGGGGAGAGAAGGGGCAGCAGCGCCGATAGCAGGGGTAACCATCATACATTCATACTGTTTTCACTTTGCCAAGTTATCAGACAACCTGGCCCCAAAATTATGATTTATAAAAGGATAGCAGCATAAGGGAAAAATACACATTTTTAATCCAAAAACCCATTTGAGTTTTTAAGTTCAAAATACAGGCCTACCTCGTCCCCATCAGCCTGCCTGTCCATCTCCAAAAATACCCTTTTTTAATAATTATGCACTCTTCATTTGCTTGGGAAAAACAAACAGTTTAGTTGCCATATGCTGCTATCCTTTCATCGATTTGTGCTTCTACACCTATGTTCCCAAACCATCATACACTCATACTGTTTTCACTTTGCCAAGTTATCGGACAACCTGGCCCAAAAATTATGGTTTATAAAAGGATAGCAGCATTAGTGAAAAATACACATTTTGAACCCAAAAACCCATTTGATTTTTTAAGTTCAAAATACAGGCCTACCTCCTCCCCTACAGCCTGCCTGTCCATCTCCAAAAATACCCTTTTAATAATTATACGCTCTTCCTTTGCATTGAAAAAAAGCAAACAGTAAAGTTGCCAGATGCGGCCATCCTTTCATCCATTTGTCCTTCTGCATCTATTTTCCCAAACCATGCACTCATACTGTTATTATGTCGCCAAGTAATTAGACTACCTTGCCCAAAAATTATGGATTATAAAAGGATAGCAGCATTAGTGAAAAATACACATTTTGAACCCAAAAACCCATTTGAGTTTTTAAGTTCAAAATACAGGCCTACCTCCTCCCCTACAGCCTGCCTGTCCATCTCCAAAAATACCCTTTTTAATAATTATACGCTCCTCCTTTGCATTGAAAAAAAGCAAACAGTAAAGTTGCCAGATGCGGCCATCCTTTCATCCATTTGTCCTTCTGCATCTATTTTCCCAAACCATGCACTCATACTGTTATTATGTCGCCAAGTAATTAGACTACCTGGCCCAAACATTATGAATTATAAAAGGATAGCAGCATTAGTGAAAAAAACATATTTTGAACCCAAAAACCCATTTGAGTTTTTAAGTTCAAAATACAGGCCTACCTCCTCCCCTACAGCCTGCCTGTCCATCTCCAAAAATACGATTTTTAATAATTATACGCTTCTCCTTTGCATTGAAAAAAAGCAAAAAGTAAAGTTGCCAGATGCGGCCATCCTTTCATCCATTTGTTCTTCTGCATCTATTTTCCCAAACCATGCACTCATACTGTTATTATGTCGCCAAGTAATTAGACTACCTGGCCCAAAAATTATGGTTTATAAAAGGATAGCAGCATAAGGGAAAAATACATATTTTGAACCCAAAAACCCATTTGAGTTTTTAAGTTCAAAATACAGGCCTACCTCCTCCCCATCAGCCTGCCTGTCCATCTCCAAAAATACCCTTTTTTAATAATTATGCACTCTTCATTTGCTTTGGAAAAACAAACAGTTAAGTTGCCATATGCTGCTATCCTTTCATCGATTTGTGCTTCTACACCTATGTTCCCAAACCATCATACACTCATACTGTTTTCACTTTGCCAAGTTATCGGACAACCTGGCCCCAAAATTATGGATTATAAAAGGATAGCAGCATAAGGGAAAAATACACATTTTGAACCCAAAAACCCATTTGAGTTTTTAAGTTCAAAATACAGGCCTACCTCCTCCCCTACAGCCTGCCTGTCCATCTCCCAAAATACCCTTTTTAATAATTATAAGCTTCTCCTTTGCATTGAAAAAAAGCAAACAGTAAAGTTGCCAGATGCGGCCATCCTTTCATCCATTTGTCCTTCTGCATCTATTTTCCCAAACCATGCACTCATACTGTTATTATGTCGCCAAGTAATTAGATTACCATGCCCAAAAATTATGGATTATAAAAGGATAGCAGCATTAGTGAAAAATACACATTTTGAACCCAAAAACCCATTTGAGTTTTTAAGTTCCAAATACAGGCCTACCTCCTCCCCTACAGCCTGCCTGTCCATCTCCAAAAATACCCTTTTTAATAATTATACGCTCCTCCTTTGCATTGAAAAAAAGCAAACAGTAAAGTTCCCAGATGCGGCCATCCTTTCATCCATTTGTCCTTCTGCATCTATTTTCCCAAACCATGCACTCATACTGTTATTATGTCGCCAAGTAATTAGACTACCTGGCCCAAAAATTATGGATCATAAAAGGGTAGCAGCATAAGGGAACATTACCGTATTTTTCGGGGTGTACCACGCATCCGCCTATAACACACACCCTCATTTTATCAAGGATATTTGGGTAAAATAATTTTTTTACCCAAATATCCTTCATAAAACGAGGGTGCGTGTCTGTGCATGTGTATACCCCGATACAATGCTTCTCACCCCACAGAGCCCCCAGGAAAGGCAGGGGGAGAGAGGCCGTCGCTGCCTGCTTCTCTCCCCCTGCCTTTCCTGGGGTCTAGAGCCCTGCTACCGCCGCTTCTCTCCCCCTGCTATCGGCGCCGCTGCCCCTTCTCTCCCCCTGGCTATCGGTGCCGCTGTCCCATTGCCAGCGCCGATAGCCAGGGGGAGAGAAGCGGTGTCGGCAATGGGGCAGCTGCACCGATAGCCAGGGGGAGATAAGGGGCAGCGGCACCCATTGCCGTCGCCGCTGCCCCGTTGCCTCCCCCATCCCTAGTTGTATAATTACCTGTTGCCGGGGTCGGGTCCGCGCTGCTTCAGGCCTCCGGTGTGCGTCCCCTACATCATTGCTATGCATTGCGAGACGCAATGACGAGTGATGTCACTCGTCATTGCGCCACGTCATGCAGCGCATAGCAAAGACGCAGGGGATGCACCCCGGAGTCCTGAAGCAGCGCTGACCCGACCCCAGCAACAGGTAATTATACCACAGGGGATGGGGGAGGCAACAGGAAAGCGGTCCCGGCAATGGGTGCCGCTGCCCCTTCTTTCTTTCTACCTCCTCCCCTACAGCCTGCCTGTCCATCTCCAAAAATACCCTTTTTAATAATTATACGCTCCTCCTTTGCATTGAAAAAAAGCAAACAGTAAAGGTGCCAGATGCGGCCATCCTTTCATCCATTTGTCCTTCTGCATCTATTTTCCCAAACCATGCACTCATACTGTTATTATGTCGCCAAGTAATTAGACTACCTGGCCCAAAAATTATGGATTATAAAAGGATAGCAGCATAAGGGAAAAATACATATTTTGAACCCAAAAACCCATTTGAGTTTTTAAGTTCAAAATACAGGCCTACCTCCTCCCCTACAGCCTGCCTGTCCATCTCCAAAAATACCCTTTTTTAATAATTATGCACTCTTCATTTGCTTTGGAAAAACAAACAGTTAAGTTGCCATATGCTGCTATCCTTTCATCGATTTGTGCTTCTACACCTATGTTCCCAAACCATCATACACTCATACTGTTTTCACTTTGCCAAGTTATCGGACAACCTGGCCCCAAAATTATGGATTATAAAAGGATAGCAGCATAAGGGAAAAATACACATTTTGAACCCAAAAACCCATTTGAGTTTTTAAGTTCAAAATACAGGCCTACCTCCTCCCCTACAGCCTGCCTGTCCATCTCCCAAAATACCCTTTTTAATAATTATAAGCTTCTCCTTTGCATTGAAAAAAAGCAAACAGTAAAGTTGCCAGATGCGGCCATCCTTTCATCCATTTGTCCTTCTGCATCTATTTTCCCAAACCATGCACTCATACTGTTATTATGTCGCCAAGTAATTAGATTACCATGCCCAAAAATTATGGATTATAAAAGGATAGCAGCATTAGTGAAAAATACACATTTTGAACCCAAAAACCCATTTGAGTTTTTAAGTTCCAAATACAGGCCTACCTCCTCCCCTACAGCCTGCCTGTCCATCTCCAAAAATACCCTTTTTAATAATTATACGCTCCTCCTTTGCATTGAAAAAAAGCAAACAGTAAAGTTCCCAGATGCGGCCATCCTTTCATCCATTTGTCCTTCTGCATCTATTTTCCCAAACCATGCACTCATACTGTTATTATGTCGCCAAGTAATTAGACTACCTGGCCCAAAAATTATGGATCATAAAAGGGTAGCAGCATAAGGGAACATTACCGTATTTTTCGGGGTGTACCACGCATCCGCCTATAACACACACCCTCATTTTATCAAGGATATTTGGGTAAAATAATTTTTTTACCCAAATATCCTTCATAAAACGAGGGTGCGTGTCTGTGCATGTGTATACCCCGATACAATGCTTCTCACCCCACAGAGCCCCCAGGAAAGGCAGGGGGAGAGAGGCCGTCGCTGCCTGCTTCTCTCCCCCTGCCTTTCCTGGGGTCTAGAGCCCTGCTACCGCCGCTTCTCTCCCCCTGCTATCGGCGCCGCTGCCCCTTCTCTCCCCCTGGCTATCGGTGCCGCTGTCCCATTGCCAGCGCCGATAGCCAGGGGGAGAGAAGCGGTGTCGGCAATGGGGCAGCTGCACCGATAGCCAGGGGGAGATAAGGGGCAGCGGCACCCATTGCCGTCGCCGCTGCCCCGTTGCCTCCCCCATCCCTAGTTGTATAATTACCTGTTGCCGGGGTCGGGTCCGCGCTGCTTCAGGCCTCCGGTGTGCGTCCCCTACATCATTGCTATGCATTGCGAGACGCAATGACGAGTGATGTCACTCGTCATTGCGCCACGTCATGCAGCGCATAGCAAAGACGCAGGGGATGCACCCCGGAGTCCTGAAGCAGCGCTGACCCGACCCCAGCAACAGGTAATTATACCACAGGGGATGGGGGAGGCAACAGGAAAGCGGTCCCGGCAATGGGTGCCGCTGCCCCTTCTTTCTTTCTACCTCCTCCCCTACAGCCTGCCTGTCCATCTCCAAAAATACCCTTTTTAATAATTATACGCTCCTCCTTTGCATTGAAAAAAAGCAAACAGTAAAGGTGCCAGATGCGGCCATCCTTTCATCCATTTGTCCTTCTGCATCTATTTTCCCAAACCATGCACTCATACTGTTATTATGTCGCCAAGTAATTAGACTACCTGGCCCAAAAATTATGGATTATAAAAGGATAGCAGCATAAGGGAAAAATACATATTTTGAACCCAAAAACCCATTTGAGTTTTTAAGTTCAAAATACAGGCCTACCTCCTCCCCTACAGCCTGCCTGTCCATCTCCAAAAATACCCTTTTTTAATAATTATGCACTCTTCATTTGCTTTGGAAAAACAAACAGTTAAGTTGCCATATGCTGCTATACTTTCATCGATTTGTGCTTCTACACCTATGGTCCCAAACCATCATACACTAATACTGTTTTCACTTTGCCAAGTTATCGGACAACCTGGCCCCAAAATTATGGATTATAAAAGGATAGCAGCATAAGGGAAAAATACACATTTTGAACCCAAAAACCCATTTGAGTTTTTAAGTTCAAAATACAGGCCTACCTCCTCCCCTACAGCCTGCCTGTCCATCTCCAAAAATACCCTTTTTAATGATTATACGCTCCTCCTTTGCATTGAAAAAAAGCAAACAGTAAAGTTGCCACATGCGGCCATCCTTTCATCCATTTCTCCTTCTGCATCTATTTTCCCAAACCATGCACTCATACTGTTATTATGTCGCCAAGTAATTAGACTACCTGGCCCAAACATTATGAATTATAAAAGGATAGCAGCATTAGTGAAAAAAACACATTTTGAACCCAAAAACCCATTTGAGTTTTTAAGTTCAAAATACAGGCCTACCTCCTCCCCTACAGCCTGCCTGTCCATCTCCAAAAATACGATTTTTAATAATTATACGCTTCTCCTTTGCATTGAAAAAAAGCAAACAGTAAAGTTGCCAGATGCGGCCATCCTTTCATCCATTTGTCCTTCTGCATCTATTTTCCCAAACCATGCACTCATACTGTTATTATGTCGCCAAGTAATTAGACTACCTGGCCCAAACATTATGAATTATAAAAGGATAGCAGCAATAGTGAAAAAAACACATTTTGAACCCAAAAACCCATTTGAGTTTTTAAGTTCAAAATACAGGCCTACCTCCTCCCCTACAGCCTGCCTGTCCATCTCCAAAAATACCCTTTTTAATAATTATACGTTCCTCCTTTGCATTGAAAAAAAGCAAACAGTAAAGTTGCCAGATGCGGCCATCCTTCCATCCATTTGTCCTTCTGCATCTATTTTCCCAAACCATGTACTCATACTGTTATTATGTCGCCAAGTAATTAGACTACCTGGCCCAAAAATTATGGATTATAAAAGGGTAGCAGCATAAGGGAAGATTACCGTATTTATCGGGGTGTACAACGCACCGGCCTATAACACGCACCCTCATTTTACCAAGGATATTTGGGTAAAAAAAGTTTTTACCCAAATCTCCTTCATAAAATGAGGGTGCGTGTGTGTGCATGTGAGTACCCCGATACACTGCTTCTCAACCCACAGAGCCCCCAGGAAAGGCAGGGGGAGAGAGGCCGTCGCTGCCTGCTTCTCTCCCCCTGCCTTTCCTGGGGTCTAGAGCCCTGCTATCGCCGCTTCTCTCCCCCTGCTATCGGCGCCGCTGCCCCTTCTCTCCCCCTGGCTATCGGTGCCGCTCTCCCATTGCCAGCGCCGATAGCCAGGGGGAGAGAAGCGGCGCCGGTAATGGGGCAACGCCACCGATAGCCAGAGGGGCATAAGGGGCAGCGGCACCCATTGCCGGCGCCGCTGCCCCGTTGCCTCCCCCATCCCTAGTTGTATAATAACCTGTTGCCGGGGTCGGGTCCGAGCTGCCTCAGGCCTCTGTTGTGCGTCCCCTGCATCATTGCTATGCGTTGCGAGACGCAATGACGAGTGACGTCTCTCGTCATTGCGCCGCGCCATTCAAAGCATAGCAACGACGCAGGGAATGCACACCGGAGGCCTGAAGCAGCGCTGACCCGACCCCAGCAACAGTTAATTATACAACCGGGGATGGGGGAGGCAACGGGGCAGCGGCGCCGGCAATGGGTGCCGCTGCCCCTTCTTTCCCCCTGTCTGTCGACATCGCTGCCCCATTGCCGGCGCCCTTTCTCTCCCCCTGGCTATCGGCGCCGGCAATGGGGCAGCGGCACTGATAGCCAGGGGGAGAGAAGGGGCAGCAGCGCCGATAGCAGGGGTAACCATCATACACTCATACTGTTTTCACTTTGCCAAGTTATCGGACAACCTGGCCCCAAAATTATGGATTATAAAAGGATAGCAGCATAAGGGAAAAATACACATTTTGAACCCAAAAACCCATTTGAGTTTTTAAGTTCAAAATACAGGCCTACCTCCTCCCCTACAGCCTGCCTGTCCATCTCCAAAAATAGCCTTTTAATAATTATACGCTCCTCCTTTGCATTGAAAAAAAGCAAACAGTAAAGTTGCCAGATGCGGCCATCCTTTCATCCATTTGTCCTTCTGCATCTATTTTCCCAAACCACGCACTCATACTGTTATTATGTCGCCAAGTAATTAGACTACCTGGCCCAAAAATTATGGATTATAAAAGGATAGCAGCATAAGGGAAAAATACACATTTTGAACCCAAAAACCCATTTGAGTTTTTAAGTTCAAAATACAGGCCTGCCTCCTCCCCTACAGCCTGCCTGTCCATCTCCAAAAATACCCTTTTTAATAATTATACGCTCCTCCTTTGCATTGAAAAAAAGCAAACAGTAAAGTTGCCAGATGCGGCCATCCTTTCATCCATTTGTCCTTCTGCATCTATTTTCCCAAACCATGCACTCATACTGTTATTATGTCGCCAAGTAAAAGACTACCTTGCCCCAAAATTATGGATTATAAAAGTATAGCAGCATTAGTGAAAAATACACATTTTGAACCCAAAAACCCATTTGAATTTTTAAGTTCAAAATACAGGCCTACCTCCTCCCCTACAGCCTGCCTGTCCATCTCCAAAAATACCCTTTTTAATAATTATACGCTCCTCCTTTGCATTGAAAAAAAGCAAACAGTAAAATTGCCACATGCGGCCATCCTTTCATCCATTTGTCCTTCTGCATCTATTTTCCCAAACCATGCACTCATACTGTTATTATGTTGCCAAGTAATTAGACTACCTGGCCCAAACATTATGAATTATAAAAGAATAGCAGCATTAGTGAAAAATACACATTTTGAACCCAAAAACCCATTTGAGTTTTTAAGTTCAAAATACAGGCCTACCTCCTCCCCTACAGCCTGCCTGTCCATCTCCAAAAATACCCTTTTTAATAATTATACGCTCCTCCTTTGCATTGAAAAAAAGCAAACAGTAAAGTTGCCAGATGAGGCCATCCTTTCATCCATTTGTCCTTCTGCATCTATTTTCCCAAACCATGCACTCATACTGTTATTATGTCGCCAAGTAATTAGACTACCTGGCCCAAAAATTATGGATTATAAAAGGATAGCAGCATAAGGGAAAAATACACATTTTGAACCCAAAAACCCATTTGAGTTTTTAAGTTCAAAATACAGGCCTACCTCCTCCCCTACAGCCTGCCTGTCCATCTCCAAAAATACCCTTTTTAATAATTATACGCTCCTCCTTTGCATTGAAAAAAGTAAACAGTAAAGTTGCCAGATGCGGCCATCCTTTCATCCATTTGTCCTTCTGCATCTATTTTCCCAAACCATGCACTCATACTGTCATTATGTCGCCAAGTAATTAGACTACCTGGCCCAAAAATTATGGTTTATAAAAGGATAGCAGCATTAGTGAAAAATACACATTTTGAACCCAAAAACCCATTTGAGTTTTTAAGTTCAAAATACAGGCCTACCTCCTCCCCTACAACCTGCCTGTCCATCTCGAAAAATACCCTTTTAATAATTATACGCTCCTCCTTTGCATTGAAAAAAAGCAAACAGTAAAGTTGCCAGATGCGGCCATCCTTCCATCCATTTGTCCTTCTGCATCTATTTTCCCAAACCATGCACTCATACTGTTATTAGGTCGCCAAGTAATTAGACTACCTGGCCCAAAAATTATGGATTATAAAAGGGTAGCAGCATAAGGGAACATTACCGTATTTATCGGGATGTACAACGCACCGGCCTATAACACGCACCCTCATTTTACCAAGGATATTTGGGTAAAAAAAGTTTTTACCCAAATATCCTTCATAAAATGAGGGTGCGTGTGTGTGCATGTGTGTACCCCGATACACTGCTTCTCAACCCACAGAGCCCCCAGGAAAGGCAGGGGGAGAGAGGCCGTCGCTGCCTGCTTCTCTCCCCCTGCCTTTCCTGGGGTCTAGAGCCCTGCTACCGCCGCTTCTCTCCCCCTGCTATCGGCGCCGCTGCCCCTTCTCTCCCCCTGGCTATCGGTGCCGCTCTCCCATTGCCAGTGCCGATAGCCAGGGGGAGAGAAGCGGCGCCGGTATTGGGGCAACGGCACCAATAGCCAGGGGGGCATAAGGGGCAGCAGCACCCATTGCCGGCGCCGCTGCCCCGTTGCCTCCCCCATCCCTAGTTGTATAATAACCTGTTGCCGGGGTCGGGTCCGAGCTGCTTCAGGCCTCTGTTGTGCGTCCCCTGCATCATTGCTATGCGTTGCGAGACGCAATGACGAGTGACGTCTCTCGTCATTGCGTCGCGCCATGCAAAGCATAGCAACGACGCAGGGAATGCACACCGGAGGCCTGAAGAAGCGCTGACCCGACCCCAGCAACAGTTAATTATACAACCGGGGATGGGGGAGGCAACGGGGCAGCGGCGCCGGCAATGGGTGCCGCTGCCCCTTCTTTCCCCCTGTCTGTCGACATCGCTGCCCCATTGCCGGCGCCGTTTCTCTCCCCCTGGCTATCGGCGCCGGCAATGGGGCAGCGGCACTGCTAGCCAGGGGGAGAGAAGGGGCAGCAGCGCCGATAGCAGGGGTAACCATCATACACTCATACTGTTTTCACTTTGCCAAGTTATCGGACAACCTGGCCCCAAAATTATGGATTATAAAAGGATAGCAGCATAAGGGAAAAATACACATTTTGAACCCAAAAACCCATTTGAGTTTTTAAGTTCAAAATACAGGCCTACCTCCTCCCCTACAGCCTGCCTGTCCATCTCCAAAAATAGCCTTTTAATAATTATACGCTCCTCCTTTGCATTGAAAAAAAAGCAAACAGTAAAGTTGCCAGATGCGGCCATCCTTTCATCCATTTGTCCTTCTGCATCTATTTTCCCAAACCACGCACTCATACTGTTATTATGTCGCCAAGTAATTAGACTACCTGGCCCAAAAATTATGGATTATAAAAGGATAGCAGCATAAGGGAAAAATACACATTTTGAACCCAAAAACCCATTTGAGTTTTTAAGTTCAAAATACAGGCCTGCCTCCTCCCCTACAGCCTGCCTGTCCATCTCCAAAAATACCCTTTTTAATAATTATACGCTCCTCCTTTGCATTGAAAAAAAGCAAACAGTAAAGTTGCCAGATGCGGCCATCCTTTCATCCATTTGTCCTTCTGCATCTATTTTCCCAAACCATGCACTCATACTGTTATTATGTCGCCAAGTAATTAGACTACCTGGCCCAAACATTATGAATTATAAAAGGATAGCAGCATTAGTGAAAAATACACATTTTGAACCCAAAAACCCATTTGAGTTTTTAAGTTCAAAATACAGGCCTACCTCCTCCCCTACAGCCTGCCTGTCCATCTCCAAAAATACCCTTTTTAATAATTATACGCTCCTCCTTTGCATTGAAAAAAAGCAAACAGTAAAGTTGCCAGATGCGGCCATCCTTTCATCCATTTGTCCTTCTGCATCTATTTTCCCAAACCATGCACTCATACTGTTATTATGTCGCCAAGTAATTAGACTACCTGGCCCAAAAATTATGGTTTATAAAAGGATAGCAGCATTAGTGAAATATACACATTTTGAACCCAAAAACCCATTTGAGTTTTTAAGTTCAAAATACAGGCCTACCTCCTCCCCTACAGCCTGCCTGTCATCTCCAAAAATACCCTTTTTAATAATTATACGCTCCTCCTTTGCATTGAAAAAAAGCAAACAGTAAAGTTGCCAGATGCGGCCATCCTTTCATCCATTTGTCCTTCTGCATCTATTTTCCCAAACCATGCACTCATACTGTTATTATGTTGCCAAGTAATTAGACTACCTGGCCCAAAAATTATGGATTATAAAAGGGTAGCAGCATAAGGGAACATTACCGTATTTATCAGGGTGTACAACGCACTGGCCTATAACACGCACCCTCACTTTACCAAGGATATTTGGGTAAAAAAAGTTTTTACCCAAATATCCTTCATAAAATGAGGGTGCGTGTGTGTGCATGTGTGTACCCCGATACACTGCTTCTCAACCCACAGAGCCCCCAGGAAAGGCAGGGGAGAGAGGCCGTCGCTGCCTGCTTCTCTCCCCCTGCCTTTCCTGGGGTCTAGAGCCCTGCTACCGCCGCTTCTCTCCCCCTGCTATCGGCGCCGCTGCCCCTTCTCTCCCCCTGGCTATCGGTGCCGCTCTCCCATTGTCAGCGCCGATAGCCAGGGGGAGAGAAGCGGCGCCGGTATTGGGGCAACGGCACCGATAGCCAGGGGGGCATAAGGGGCAGCGGCACCCATTGCCGGCGCCGCTGCCCCGTTGCCTCCCCCATCCCTAGTTGTATAATAACCTGTTACCGGGGTCGGGTCCGAGCTGCTTCAGGCCTCTGTTGTGCGTCCCCTGCATCATTGCTATGCGTTGCGAGACGCAATGACGAGTGACGTCTCTCGTCATTGCGTCGCGCCATGCAAAGCATAGCAACGACGCAGGGAATGCACACCGGAGGCCTGAAGAAGCGCTGACCCGACCCCAGCAACAGTTAATTATACAACTGAAGATGGGGGAGGCAACGGGGCAGCGGCGCCGGCAATGGGTGCCGCTGCCCCTTCTTTCCCCCCGTCTGTCGACATCGCTGCCCCATTGCCGGCGCCGTTTCTCTCCCCCTGGCTATCGGCGCCGGCAATGGGGCAGCGGCACTGATAGCCAGGGGGAGAGAAGGGGCAGCAGCGCCGATAGCAGGGGTAACCATCATACACTCATACTGTTTTCACTTTGCCAAGTTATCGGACAACCTGGCCCCAAAATTATGGATTATAAAAGGATAGCAGCATAAGGGAAAAATACACATTTTGAACCCAAAAACCCATTTGAGTTTTTAAGTTCAAAATACAGGCCTACCTCCTCCCCTACAGCCTGCCTGTCCATCTCCAAAAATAGCCTTTTAATAATTATACGCTCCTCCTTTGCATTGAAAAAAAAGCAAACAGTAAAGTTGCCAGATGCGGCCATCCTTTCATCCATTTGTCCTTCTGCATCTATTTTCCCAAACCACGCACTCATACTGTTATTATGTCGCCAAGTAATTAGACTACCTGGCCCAAAAATTATGGATTATAAAAGGATAGCAGCATAAGGGAAAAATACACATTTTGAACCCAAAAACCCATTTGAGTTTTTAAGTTCAAAATACAGGCCTGCCTCCTCCCCTACAGCCTGCCTGTCCATCTCCAAAAATACCCTTTTTAATAATTATACGCTCCTCCTTTGCATTGAAAAAAAGCAAACAGTAAAGTTGCCAGATGCGGCCATCCTTTCATCCATTTGTCCTTCTGCATCTATTTTCCCAAACCATGCACTCATACTGTTATTATGTTGCCAAGTAATTAGACTACCTGGTCCAAAAATTATGGATTATAAAAGGGTAGCAGCATAAGGGAACATTACCGTATTTATCAGGGTGTACAACGCACTGGCCTATAACACGCACCCTCACTTTACCAAGGATATTTGGGTAAAAAAAGTTTTTACCCAAATATCCTTCATAAAATGAGGGTGCGTGTGTGTGCATGTGTGTACCCCGATACACTGCTTCTCAACCCACAGAGCCCCCAGGAAAGGCAGGGGGAGAGAGGCCGTCGCTGCCTGCTTCTCTCCCCCTGCCTTTCCTGGGGTCTAGAGCCCTGCTACCGCCGCTTCTCTCCCCCTGCTATCGGCGCCGCTGCCCCTTCTCTCCCCCTGGCTATCGGTGCCGCTCTCCCATTGTCAGCGCCGATAGCCAGGGGGAGAGAAGCGGCGCCGGTATTGGGGCAACGGCACCGATAGCCAGGGGGGCATAAGGGGCAGCGGCACCCATTGCCGGCGCCGCTGCCCCGTTGCCTCCCCCATCCCTAGTTGTATAATAACCTGTTGCCGGGGTCGGGTCCGAGCTGCTTCAGGCCTCTGTTGTGCGTCCCCTGCATCATTGCTATGCGTTGCGAGACGCAATGACGAGTGACGTCTCTCGTCATTGCGTCGCGCCATGCAAAGCATAGCAACGACGCAGGGAATGCACACCGGAGGCCTGAAGAAGCGCTGACCCGACCCCAGCAACAGTTAATTATACAACCGAGGATGGGGGAGGCAACGGGGCAGCGGCGCCGGCAATGGGTGCCGCTGCCCCTTCTTTCCCCCTGTCTGTCGACATCGCTGCCCCATTGCCGGCGCCGTTTCTCTCCCCCTGGCTATCGGCGCCGGCAATGGGGCAGCGGCACTGCTAGCCAGGGGGAGAGAAGGGGCAGCAGCGCCGATAGCAGGGGTAACCATCATACACTCATACTGTTTTCACTTTGCCAAGTTATCGGACAACCTGGCCCCAAAATTATGGATTATAAAAGGATAGCAGCATAAGGGAAAAATACACATTTTGAACCCAAAAACCCATTTGAGTTTTTAAGTTCAAAATACAGGCCTGCCTCCTCCCCTACAGCCTGCCTGTCCATCTCCAAAAATACCCTTTTTAATAATTATACGCTCCTCCTTTGCATTGAAAAAAAGCAAACAGTAAAGTTGCCAGATGCGGCCATCCTTTCATCCATTTGTCCTTCTGCATCTATTTTCCCAAACCATGCACTCATACTGTTATTATGTCGCCAAGTAATTAGACTACCTGGCCCAAACATTATATATTATAAAAGGATAGCAGCATTAGTGAAAAATACACATTTTGAACCCAAAAACCCATTTGAGTTTTTAAGTTCAAAATACAGGCCTATCTCCTCCCCTACAGCCTGCCTGTCCATCTCCAAAAATACCCTTTTTAATAATTATACGCTCCTCCTTTGCATTGAAAAAAAGCAAACAGTAAAGTTGCCAGATGCGGCCATCCTTTCATCCATTTGTCCTTCTGCATCTATTTTCCCAAACCATGCACTCATACTGTTATTATGTCGCCAAGTAATTAGACTACCTGGCCCAAAAATTATGGTTTATAAAAGGATAGCAGCATTAGTGAAATATACACATTTTGAACCCAAAAACCCATTTGAGTTTTTAAGTTCAAAATACAGGCCTACCTCCTCCCCTACAGCCTGCCTGTCATCTCCAAAAATACCCTTTTTAATAATTATACGCTCCTCCTTTGCATTGAAAAAAAGCAAACAGTAAAGTTGCCAGATGCGGCCATCCTTTCATCCATTTGTCCTTCTGCATCTATTTTCCCAAACCATGCACTCATACTGTTATTATGTTGCCAAGTAATTAGACTACCTGGCCCAAAAATTATGGATTATAAAAGGGTAGCAGCATAAGGGAACATTACCGTATTTATCAGGGTGTACAACGCACTGGCCTATAACACGCACCCTCACTTTACCAAGGATATTTGGGTAAAAAAAGTTTTTACCCAAATATCCTTCATAAAATGAGGGTGCGTGTGTGTGCATGTGTGTACCCCGATACACTGCTTCTCAACCCACAGAGCCCCCAGGAAAGGCAGGGGAGAGAGGCCGTCGCTGCCTGCTTCTCTCCCCCTGCCTTTCCTGGGGTCTAGAGCCCTGCTACCGCCGCTTCTCTCCCCCTGCTATCGGCGCCGCTGCCCCTTCTCTCCCCCTGGCTATCGGTGCCGCTCTCCCATTGTCAGCGCCGATAGCCAGGGGGAGAGAAGCGGCGCCGGTATTGGGGCAACGGCACCGATAGCCAGGGGGGCATAAGGGGCAGCGGCACCCATTGCCGGCGCCGCTGCCCCGTTGCCTCCCCCATCCCTAGTTGTATAATAACCTGTTACCGGGGTCGGGTCCGAGCTGCTTCAGGCCTCTGTTGTGCGTCCCCTGCATCATTGCTATGCGTTGCGAGACGCAATGACGAGTGACGTCTCTCGTCATTGCGTCGCGCCATGCAAAGCATAGCAACGACGCAGGGAATGCACACCGGAGGCCTGAAGAAGCGCTGACCCGACCCCAGCAACAGTTAATTATACAACTGAAGATGGGGGAGGCAACGGGGCAGCGGCGCCGGCAATGGGTGCCGCTGCCCCTTCTTTCCCCCCGTCTGTCGACATCGCTGCCCCATTGCCGGCGCCGTTTCTCTCCCCCTGGCTATCGGCGCCGGCAATGGGGCAGCGGCACTGATAGCCAGGGGGAGAGAAGGGGCAGCAGCGCCGATAGCAGGGGTAACCATCATACACTCATACTGTTTTCACTTTGCCAAGTTATCGGACAACCTGGCCCCAAAATTATGGATTATAAAAGGATAGCAGCATAAGGGAAAAATACACATTTTGAACCCAAAAACCCATTTGAGTTTTTAAGTTCAAAATACAGGCCTACCTCCTCCCCTACAGCCTGCCTGTCCATCTCCAAAAATAGCCTTTTAATAATTATACGCTCCTCCTTTGCATTGAAAAAAAAGCAAACAGTAAAGTTGCCAGATGCGGCCATCCTTTCATCCATTTGTCCTTCTGCATCTATTTTCCCAAACCACGCACTCATACTGTTATTATGTCGCCAAGTAATTAGACTACCTGGCCCAAAAATTATGGATTATAAAAGGATAGCAGCATAAGGGAAAAATACACATTTTGAACCCAAAAACCCATTTGAGTTTTTAAGTTCAAAATACAGGCCTGCCTCCTCCCCTACAGCCTGCCTGTCCATCTCCAAAAATACCCTTTTTAATAATTATACGCTCCTCCTTTGCATTGAAAAAAAGCAAACAGTAAAGTTGCCAGATGCGGCCATCCTTTCATCCATTTGTCCTTCTGCATCTATTTTCCCAAACCATGCACTCATACTGTTATTATGTTGCCAAGTAATTAGACTACCTGGTCCAAAAATTATGGATTATAAAAGGGTAGCAGCATAAGGGAACATTACCGTATTTATCAGGGTGTACAACGCACTGGCCTATAACACGCACCCTCACTTTACCAAGGATATTTGGGTAAAAAAAGTTTTTACCCAAATATCCTTCATAAAATGAGGGTGCGTGTGTGTGCATGTGTGTACCCCGATACACTGCTTCTCAACCCACAGAGCCCCCAGGAAAGGCAGGGGGAGAGAGGCCGTCGCTGCCTGCTTCTCTCCCCCTGCCTTTCCTGGGGTCTAGAGCCCTGCTACCGCCGCTTCTCTCCCCCTGCTATCGGCGCCGCTGCCCCTTCTCTCCCCCTGGCTATCGGTGCCGCTCTCCCATTGTCAGCGCTGATAGCCAGGGGGAGAGAAGCGGCGCCGGTATTGGGGCAACGGCACCGATAGCCAGGGGGGCATAAGGGGCAGCGGCACCCATTGCCGGCGCCGCTGCCCCGTTGCCTCCCCCATCCCTAGTTGTATAATAACCTGTTGCCGGGGTCGGGTCCGAGCTGCTTCAGGCCTCTGTTGTGCGTCCCCTGCATCATTGCTATGCGTTGCGAGACGCAATGACGAGTGACGTCTCTCGTCATTGCGTCGCGCCATGCAAAGCATAGCAACGACGCAGGGAATGCACACCGGAGGCCTGAAGAAGCGCTGACCCGACCCCAGCAACAGTTAATTATACAACCGAGGATGGGGGAGGCAACGGGGCAGCGGCGCCGGCAATGGGTGCCGCTGCCCCTTCTTTCCCCCTGTCTGTCGACATCGCTGCCCCATTGCCGGCGCCGTTTCTCTCCCCCTGGCTATCGGCGCCGGCAATGGGGCAGCGGCACTGCTAGCCAGGGGGAGAGAAGGGGCAGCAGCGCCGATAGCAGGGGTAACCATCATACACTCATACTGTTTTCACTTTGCCAAGTTATCGGACAACCTGGCCCCAAAATTATGGATTATAAAAGGATAGCAGCATAAGGGAAAAATACACATTTTGAACCCAAAAACCCATTTGAGTTTTTAAGTTCAAAATACAGGCCTGCCTCCTCCCCTACAGCCTGCCTGTCCATCTCCAAAAATACCCTTTTTAATAATTATACGCTCCTCCTTTGCATTGAAAAAAAGCAAACAGTAAAGTTGCCAGATGCGGCCATCCTTTCATCCATTTGTCCTTCTGCATCTATTTTCCCAAACCATGCACTCATACTGTTATTATGTCGCCAAGTAATTAGACTACCTGGCCCAAACATTATATATTATAAAAGGATAGCAGCATTAGTGAAAAATACACATTTTGAACCCAAAAACCCATTTGAGTTTTTAAGTTCAAAATACAGGCCTATCTCCTCCCCTACAGCCTGCCTGTCCATCTCCAAAAATACCCTTTTTAATAATTATACGCTCCTCCTTTGCATTGAAAAAAAGCAAACAGTAAAGTTGCCAGATGCGGCCATCCTTTCATCCATTTGTCCTTCTGCATCTATTTTCCCAAACCATGCACTCATACTGTTATTATGTCGCCAAGTAATTAGACTACCTGGCCCAAAAATTATGGTTTATAAAAGGATAGCAGCATTAGTGAAATATACACATTTTGAACCCAAAAACCCATTTGAGTTTTTAAGTTCAAAATACAGGCCTACCTCCTCCCCTACAGCCTGCCTGTCCATCTCCAAAAATACCCTTTTTAATAATTATACGCTCCTCCTTTGCATTGAAAAAAAGCAAACAGTAAAGTTGCCAGATGCGGCCATCCTTTCATCCATTTGTCCTTCTGCATCTATTTTCCCAAACCATGCACTCATACTGTTATTATGTTGCCAAGTAATTAGACTACCTGGCCCAAAAATTATGGATTATAAAAGGGTAGCAGCATAAGGGAACATTACCGTATTTATCAGGGTGTACAACGCACTGGCCTATAACACGCACCCTCACTTTACCAAGGATATTTGGGTAAAAAAAGTTTTTACCCAAATATCCTTCATAAAATGAGGGTGCGTGTGTGTGCATGTGTGTACCCCGATACACTGCTTCTCAACCCACAGAGCCCCCAGGAAAGGCAGGGGGAGAGAGGCCGTCGCTGCCTGCTTCTCTCCCCCTGCCTTTCCTGGGGTCTAGAGCCCTGCTACCGCCGCTTCTCTCCCCCTGCTATCGGCGCCGCTGCCCCTTCTCTCCCCCTGGCTATCGGTGCCGCTCTCCCATTGTCAGCGCCGATAGCCAGGGGGAGAGAAGCGGCGCCGGTATTGGGGCAACGGCACCGATAGCCAGGGGGGCATAAGGGGCAGCGGCACCCATTGCCGGCGCCGCTGCCCCGTTGCCTCCCCCATCCCTAGTTGTATAATAACCTGTTGCCGGGGTCGGGTCCGAGCTGCTTCAGGCCTCTGTTGTGCGTCCCCTGCATCATTGCTATGCGTTGCGAGACGCAATGACGAGTGACGTCTCTCGTCATTGCGTCGCGCCATGCAAAGCATAGCAACGACGCAGGGAATGCACACCGGAGGCCTGAAGAAGCGCTGACCCGACCCCAGCAACAGTTAATTATACAACCGAGGATGGGGGAGGCAACGGGGCAGCGGCGCCGGCAATGGGTGCCGCTGCCCCTTCTTTCCCCCTGTCTGTCGACATCGCTGCCCCATTGCCGGCGCCGTTTCTCTCCCCCTGGCTATCGGCGCCGGCAATGGGGCAGCGGCACTGCTAGCCAGGGGGAGAGAAGGGGCAGCAGCGCCGATAGCAGGGGTAACCATCATACACTCATACTGTTTTCACTTTGCCAAGTTATCGGACAACCTGGCCCCAAAATTATGGATTATAAAAGGATAGCAGCATAAGGGAAAAATACACATTTTGAACCCAAAAACCCATTTGAGTTTTTAAGTTCAAAATACAGGCCTACCTCCTCCCCTACAGCCTGCCTGTCCATCTCCAAAAATAGCCTTTTAATAATTATACGCTCCTCCTTTGCATTGAAAAAAAAGCAAACAGTAAAGTTGCCAGATGCGGCAATCCTTTCATCCATTTGTCCTTCTGCATCTATTTTCCCAAACCACGCACTCATACTGTTATTATGTCGCCAAGTAATTAGACTACCTGGCCCAAAAATTATGGATTATAAAAGGATAGCAGCATAAGGGAAAAATACACATTTTGAACCCAAAAACCCATTTGAGTTTTTAAGTTCAAAATACAGGCCTGCCTCCTCCCCTACAGCCTGCCTGTCCATCTCCAAAAATACCCTTTTTAATAATTATACGCTCCTCCTTTGCATTGAAAAAAAGCAAACAGTAAAGTTGCCAGATGCGGCCATCCTTTCATCCATTTGTCCTTCTGCATCTATTTTCCCAAACATGGCACTCATACTGTTATTATGTCGCCAAGTAATTAGACTACCTGGCCCAAACATTATGAATTATAAAAGGATAGCAGCATTAGTGAAAAATACACATTTTGAACCCAAAAACCCATTTGAGTTTTTAAGTTCAAAATACAGGCCTACCTCTTCCCCTACAGCCTGCCTGTCCATCTCCAAAAATACCCTTTTTAATAATTATACGCTCCTCCTTTGCATTGAAAAAAAGCAAACAGTAAAGTTGCCAGATGCGGCCATCCTTTCATCCATTTGTCCTTCTGCATCTATTTTCCCAAACCATGCACTCATACTGTTATTATGTCGCCAAGTAATTAGACTACCTGGCCCAAAAATTATGGTTTATAAAAGGATAGCAGCATTAGTGAAATATACACATTTTGAACCCAAAAACCCATTTGAGTTTTTAAGTTCAAAATACAGGCCTACCTCCTCCCCTACAGCCTGCCTGTCCATCTCCAAAAATACCCTTTTTAATAATTATACGCTCCTCCTTTGCATTGAAAAAAAGCAAACAGTAAAGTTGCCAGATGCGGCCATCCTTTCATCCATTTGTCCTTCTGCATCTATTTTCCCAAACCATGCACTCATACTGTTATTATGTTGCCAAGTAATTAGACTACCTGGCCCAAAAATTATGGATTATAAAAGGGTAGCAGCATAAGGGAACATTACCGTATTTATCAGGGTGTACAACGCACTGGCCTATAACACGCACCCTCACTTTACCAAGTATATTTGGGTAAAAAAAGTTTTTACCCAAATATCCTTCATAAAATGAGGGTGCGTGTGTGTGCATGTGTGTACCCCGATACACTGCTTCTCAACCCACAGAGCCCCCAGGAAAGGCAGGGGGAGAGAGGCCGTCGCTGCCTGCTTATCTCCCCCTGCCTTTCCTGGGGTCTAGAGCCCTGCTACTGCCGCTTCTCCCCCCCTGCTATCGGCGCCGCTGCCCCTTCTCTCCCCCTGGCTATCGGTGCCGCTGTCCCATTGCCAGCGCCGATAGCCAGGGGAGAGAAGCGGCGCCGGTAATGGGGCAACGGCACCGATAGCCAGGGGGCATAAGGGGCAGCGGCACCCATTGCCGGCGCCGCTGCCCCGTTGCCTCCCCCATCCCTAGTTGTATAATTACCTGTTGCCGGGGTCGGGTCCGAGCTGCTTCAGGCCTCTGTTGTGCGTCCACTACATCATTGCTATGCGTTGCGAGACGCAATGACGAGTGACGTCTCTCGTCATTGCGCCGCGGCATGCAAAGCATAGCAACGACGCAGGGAATGCACACCGGAGGCCTGAAGCAGCGCTGACCCGACCCCAGCAACAGTTAATTATACAACCGGGGATGGGGGAGGCAACGGGGCAGCGGCGCCGGCAATGGGTGCCGCTGCCCCTTCTTTCCCCCTGTCTGTCGACATCGCTGCCCCATTGCCGGCGCCGTTTCTCTCCCCCTTGCTATCGGCGCCGGCAATGGGGCAGCGGCACTGAAAGCCAGGGGGAGAGAAGGGGCAGCAGCGCCAATAGTAAGGGTAACCATCATACACTCATACTGTTTTCACTTTGCCAAGTTATCGGACAACCTGGCCCCAAAATTATGGATTATAAAAGGATAGCAGCATAAGGGAAAAATACACATTTTGAACCCAAAAACCCATTTGAGTTTTTAAGTTCAAAATACAGGCCTACCTCCTCCCCTACAGCCTGCCTGTCCATCTCCAAAAATAGCCTTTTAATAATTATACGCTCCTCCTTTGCATTGAAAAAAAGCAAACAGTAAAGTTGCCAGATGCGGCCATCCTTTCATCCATTTGTCCTTCTGCATCTATTTTCCCAAACCACGCACTCATACTGTTATTATGTCGCCAAGTAATTAGACTACCTGGCCCAAACATTATGAATTATAAAAGGATAGCAGCATTAGTGAAAAAAACACATTTTGAACCCAAAAACCCATTTGAGTTTTTAAGTTCAAAATACAGGCCTACTTCCTCCCCTACAGCCTGCCTGTCCATCTCCAAAAATACCCTTTTTAATAATTATACGCTGCTCCTTTGCATTGAAAAAAAGCAAACAGTAAAGTTGCCAGATGAGGCCATCCTTTCATCCATTTGTCCTTCTGCATCTATTTTCCCAAACCATGCACTCATACTGTTATTATGTCGCCAAGTAATTAGACTACCTGGCCCAAACATTATGAATTATAAAAGGATAGCAGCATTAGTGAAAAATACACATTTTGAACCCAAAAACCCATTTGAGTTTTTAAGTTCAAAATACAGGCCTACCTCCTCCCCTACAGCCTGCCTGTCCATCTCCAAAAACACCCTTTTTAATAATTATACGCTCCTCCTTTGCATTGAAAAAAAGCAAACAGTAAAGTTGCCAGATGCGGCCATCCTTTCATCCATTTGTCCTTCTGCATCTATTTTCCCAAACCATGCACTCATACTGTTATTATGTCGCCAAGTAATTAGACTACCTGGCCCAAACATTATGAATTATAAAAGGATAGCAGCATAAGGGAAAAATACACATTTTGAACCCAAAAACCCATTTGAGTTTTTAAGTTCAAAATACAGGCCTACCTCCTCCACTACAGCCTGCCTGTCCATCTCCAAAAATACCCTTTTTAATAATTATACGCTCCTCCTTTGCATTGAAAAAAAGTAAACAGTAAAGTTGCCAGATGCAGCCATCCTTTCATCCATTTGTCCTTCTGCATCTATTTTCCCAAACCATGCACTCATACTGTCATTATGTCGCCAAGTAATTAGACTACCTGGCCCAAAAATTATGGTTTATAAAAGGATAGCAGCATTAGTGAAAAATACACATTTTGAACCCAAAAACCCATTTGAGTTTTTAAGTTCAAAATACAGGCCTACCTCCTCCCCTACAGCCTGCCTGTCCATCTCCAAAAATACCCTTTTTAATAATTATACGCTCCTCCTTTGCATTGAAAAAAAGCAAACAGTAAAGTTGCCAGATGCGGCCATCCTTCCATCCATTTGTCCTTCTGCATCTATTTTCCCAAACCATGCACTCATACTGTTATTATGTCGCCAAGTAATTAGACTACCTGGCCCAAAAATTATGGATTATAAAAGGATAGCAGCATAAGGGAAAAATACACATTTTGAACCCAAAAACCCATTTGAGTTTTTAAGTTCAAAATACAGGCCTACCTCCTCCCCTACAGCCTGCCTGTCCATCTCCAAAAATACCCTTTTTAATAATTATACGCTCCTCCTTTGCATTGAAAAAAAGTAAACAGTAAAGTTGCCAGATGCGGCCATCCTTTCATCCATTTGTCCTTCTGCATCTATTTTCCCAAACCATGCACTCATACTGTCATTATGTCGCCAAGTAATTAGACTACCTGGCCCAAAAATTATGGTTTATAAAAGGATAGCAGCATTAGTGAAAAATACACATTTTGAACCCAAAAACCCATTTGAGTTTTTAAGTTCAAAATACAGGCCTACCTCCTCCCCTACAACCTGCCTGTCCATCTCGAAAAATACCCTTTTAATAATTATACGCTCCTCCTTTGCATTGAAAAAAAGCAAACAGTAAAGTTGCCAGATGCGGCCATCCTTCCATCCATTTGTCCTTCTGCATCTATTTTCCCAAACCATGCACTCATACTGTTATTAGGTCGCCAAGTAATTAGACTACCTGGCCCAAAAATTATGGATTATAAAAGGGTAGCAGCATAAGGGAACATTACCGTATTTATCGGGATGTACAACGCACCGGCCTATAACACGCACCCTCATTTTACCAAGGATATTTGGGTAAAAAAAGTTTTTACCCAAATATCCTTCATAAAATGAGGGTGCGTGTGTGTGCATGTGTGTACCCCGATACACTGCTTCTCAACCCACAGAGCCCCCAGGAAAGGCAGGGGGAGAGAGGCCGTCGCTGCCTGCTTCTCTCCCCCTGCCTTTCCTGGGGTCTAGAGCCCTGCTACCGCCGCTTCTCTCCCCCTGCTATCGGCGCCGCTGCCCCTTCTCTCCCCCTGGCTATCGGTGCCGCTCTCCCATTGCCAGCGCCGATAGCCAGGGGGAGAGAAGCGGCGCCGGTATTGGGGCAACGGCACCAATAGCCAGGGGGGCATAAGGGGCAGCAGCACCCATTGCCGGCGCCGCTGCCCCGTTGCCTCCCCCATCCCTAGTTGTATAATAACCTGTTGCCGGGGTCGGGTCCGAGCTGCTTCAGGCCTCTGTTGTGCGTCCCCTGCATCATTGCTATGCGTTGCGAGACGCAATGACGAGTGACGTCTCTCGTCATTGCGTCGCGCCATGCAAAGCATAGCAACGACGCAGGGAATGCACACCGGAGGCCTGAAGAAGCGCTGACCCGACCCCAGCAACAGTTAATTATACAACCGGGGATGGGGGAGGCAACGGGGCAGCGGCGCCGGCAATGGGTGCCGCTGCCCCTTCTTTCCCCCTGTCTGTCGACATCGCTGCCCCATTGCCGGCGCCGTTTCTCTCCCCCTGGCTATCGGCGCCGGCAATGGGGCAGCGGCACTGCTAGCCAGGGGGAGAGAAGGGGCAGCAGCGCCGATAGCAGGGGTAACCATCATACACTCATACTGTTTTCACTTTGCCAAGTTATCGGACAACCTGGCCCCAAAATTATGGATTATAAAAGGATAGCAGCATAAGGGAAAAATACACATTTTGAACCCAAAAACCCATTTGAGTTTTTAAGTTCAAAATACAGGCCTACCTCCTCCCCTACAGCCTGCCTGTCCATCTCCAAAAATAGCCTTTTAATAATTATACGCTCCTCCTTTGCATTGAAAAAAAAGCAAACAGTAAAGTTGCCAGATGCGGCCATCCTTTCATCCATTTGTCCTTCTGCATCTATTTTCCCAAACCACGCACTCATACTGTTATTATGTCGCCAAGTAATTAGACTACCTGGCCCAAAAATTATGGATTATAAAAGGATAGCAGCATAAGGGAAAAATACACATTTTGAACCCAAAAACCCATTTGAGTTTTTAAGTTCAAAATACAGGCCTGCCTCCTCCCCTACAGCCTGCCTGTCCATCTCCAAAAATACCCTTTTTAATAATTATACGCTCCTCCTTTGCATTGAAAAAAAGCAAACAGTAAAGTTGCCAGATGCGGCCATCCTTTCATCCATTTGTCCTTCTGCATCTATTTTCCCAAACCATGCACTCATACTGTTATTATGTCGCCAAGTAATTAGACTACCTGGCCCAAACATTATGAATTATAAAAGGATAGCAGCATTAGTGAAAAATACACATTTTGAACCCAAAAACCCATTTGAGTTTTTAAGTTCAAAATACAGGCCTACCTCCTCCCCTACAGCCTGCCTGTCCATCTCCAAAAATACCCTTTTTAATAATTATACGCTCCTCCTTTGCATTGAAAAAAAGCAAACAGTAAAGTTGCCAGATGCGGCCATCCTTTCATCCATTTGTCCTTCTGCATCTATTTTCCCAAACCATGCACTCATACTGTTATTATGTCGCCAAGTAATTAGACTACCTGGCCCAAAAATTATGGTTTATAAAAGGATAGCAGCATTAGTGAAATATACACATTTTGAACCCAAAAACCCATTTGAGTTTTTAAGTTCAAAATACAGGCCTACCTCCTCCCCTACAGCCTGCCTGTCATCTCCAAAAATACCCTTTTTAATAATTATACGCTCCTCCTTTGCATTGAAAAAAAGCAAACAGTAAAGTTGCCAGATGCGGCCATCCTTTCATCCATTTGTCCTTCTGCATCTATTTTCCCAAACCATGCACTCATACTGTTATTATGTTGCCAAGTAATTAGACTACCTGGCCCAAAAATTATGGATTATAAAAGGGTAGCAGCATAAGGGAACATTACCGTATTTATCAGGGTGTACAACGCACTGGCCTATAACACGCACCCTCACTTTACCAAGGATATTTGGGTAAAAAAAGTTTTTACCCAAATATCCTTCATAAAATGAGGGTGCGTGTGTGTGCATGTGTGTACCCCGATACACTGCTTCTCAACCCACAGAGCCCCCAGGAAAGGCAGGGGAGAGAGGCCGTCGCTGCCTGCTTCTCTCCCCCTGCCTTTCCTGGGGTCTAGAGCCCTGCTACCGCCGCTTCTCTCCCCCTGCTATCGGCGCCGCTGCCCCTTCTCTCCCCCTGGCTATCGGTGCCGCTCTCCCATTGTCAGCGCCGATAGCCAGGGGGAGAGAAGCGGCGCCGGTATTGGGGCAACGGCACCGATAGCCAGGGGGGCATAAGGGGCAGCGGCACCCATTGCCGGCGCCGCTGCCCCGTTGCCTCCCCCATCCCTAGTTGTATAATAACCTGTTACCGGGGTCGGGTCCGAGCTGCTTCAGGCCTCTGTTGTGCGTCCCCTGCATCATTGCTATGCGTTGCGAGACGCAATGACGAGTGACGTCTCTCGTCATTGCGTCGCGCCATGCAAAGCATAGCAACGACGCAGGGAATGCACACCGGAGGCCTGAAGAAGCGCTGACCCGACCCCAGCAACAGTTAATTATACAACTGAAGATGGGGGAGGCAACGGGGCAGCGGCGCCGGCAATGGGTGCCGCTGCCCCTTCTTTCCCCCCGTCTGTCGACATCGCTGCCCCATTGCCGGCGCCGTTTCTCTCCCCCTGGCTATCGGCGCCGGCAATGGGGCAGCGGCACTGATAGCCAGGGGGAGAGAAGGGGCAGCAGCGCCGATAGCAGGGGTAACCATCATACACTCATACTGTTTTCACTTTGCCAAGTTATCGGACAACCTGGCCCCAAAATTATGGATTATAAAAGGATAGCAGCATAAGGGAAAAATACACATTTTGAACCCAAAAACCCATTTGAGTTTTTAAGTTCAAAATACAGGCCTACCTCCTCCCCTACAGCCTGCCTGTCCATCTCCAAAAATAGCCTTTTAATAATTATACGCTCCTCCTTTGCATTGAAAAAAAAGCAAACAGTAAAGTTGCCAGATGCGGCCATCCTTTCATCCATTTGTCCTTCTGCATCTATTTTCCCAAACCACGCACTCATACTGTTATTATGTCGCCAAGTAATTAGACTACCTGGCCCAAAAATTATGGATTATAAAAGGATAGCAGCATAAGGGAAAAATACACATTTTGAACCCAAAAACCCATTTGAGTTTTTAAGTTCAAAATACAGGCCTGCCTCCTCCCCTACAGCCTGCCTGTCCATCTCCAAAAATACCCTTTTTAATAATTATACGCTCCTCCTTTGCATTGAAAAAAAGCAAACAGTAAAGTTGCCAGATGCGGCCATCCTTTCATCCATTTGTCCTTCTGCATCTATTTTCCCAAACCATGCACTCATACTGTTATTATGTTGCCAAGTAATTAGACTACCTGGTCCAAAAATTATGGATTATAAAAGGGTAGCAGCATAAGGGAACATTACCGTATTTATCAGGGTGTACAACGCACTGGCCTATAACACGCACCCTCACTTTACCAAGGATATTTGGGTAAAAAAAGTTTTTACCCAAATATCCTTCATAAAATGAGGGTGCGTGTGTGTGCATGTGTGTACCCCGATACACTGCTTCTCAACCCACAGAGCCCCCAGGAAAGGCAGGGGGAGAGAGGCCGTCGCTGCCTGCTTCTCTCCCCCTGCCTTTCCTGGGGTCTAGAGCCCTGCTACCGCCGCTTCTCTCCCCCTGCTATCGGCGCCGCTGCCCCTTCTCTCCCCCTGGCTATCGGTGCCGCTCTCCCATTGTCAGCGCCGATAGCCAGGGGGAGAGAAGCGGCGCCGGTATTGGGGCAACGGCACCGATAGCCAGGGGGGCATAAGGGGCAGCGGCACCCATTGCCGGCGCCGCTGCCCCGTTGCCTCCCCCATCCCTAGTTGTATAATAACCTGTTGCCGGGGTCGGGTCCGAGCTGCTTCAGGCCTCTGTTGTGCGTCCCCTGCATCATTGCTATGCGTTGCGAGACGCAATGACGAGTGACGTCTCTCGTCATTGCGTCGCGCCATGCAAAGCATAGCAACGACGCAGGGAATGCACACCGGAGGCCTGAAGAAGCGCTGACCCGACCCCAGCAACATTTAATTATACAACCGAGGATGGGGGAGGCAACGGGGCAGCGGCGCCGGCAATGGGTGCCGCTGCCCCTTCTTTCCCCCTGTCTGTCGACATCGCTGCCCCATTGCCGGCGCCGTTTCTCTCCCCCTGGCTATCGGCGCCGGCAATGGGGCAGCAGCACTGCTAGCCAGGGGGAGAGAAGGGGCAGCAGCGCCGATAGCAGGGGTAACCATCATACACTCATACTGTTTTCACTTTGCCAAGTTATCGGACAACCTGGCCCCAAAATTATGGATTATAAAAGGATAGCAGCATAAGGGAAAAATACACATTTTGAACCCAAAAACCCATTTGAGTTTTTAAGTTCAAAATACAGGCCTGCCTCCTCCCCTACAGCCTGCCTGTCCATCTCCAAAAATACCCTTTTTAATAATTATACGCTCCTCCTTTGCATTGAAAAAAAGCAAACAGTAAAGTTGCCAGATGCGGCCATCCTTTCATCCATTTGTCCTTCTGCATCTATTTTCCCAAACCATGCACTCATACTGTTATTATGTCGCCAAGTAATTAGACTACCTGGCCCAAACATTATATATTATAAAAGGATAGCAGCATTAGTGAAAAATACACATTTTGAACCCAAAAACCCATTTGAGTTTTTAAGTTCAAAATACAGGCCTATCTCCTCCCCTACAGCCTGCCTGTCCATCTCCAAAAATACCCTTTTTAATAATTATACGCTCCTCCTTTGCATTGAAAAAAAGCAAACAGTAAAGTTGCCAGATGCGGCCATCCTTTCATCCATTTGTCCTTCTGCATCTATTTTCCCAAACCATGCACTCATACTGTTATTATGTCGCCAAGTAATTAGACTACCTGGCCCAAAAATTATGGTTTATAAAAGGATAGCAGCATTAGTGAAATATACACATTTTGAACCCAAAAACCCATTTGAGTTTTTAAGTTCAAAATACAGGCCTACCTCCTCCCCTACAGCCTGCCTGTCCATCTCCAAAAATACCCTTTTTAATAATTATACGCTCCTCCTTTGCATTGAAAAAAAGCAAACAGTAAAGTTGCCAGATGCGGCCATCCTTTCATCCATTTGTCCTTCTGCATCTATTTTCCCAAACCATGCACTCATACTGTTATTATGTTGCCAAGTAATTAGACTACCTGGCCCAAAAATTATGGATTATAAAAGGGTAGCAGCATAAGGGAACATTACCGTATTTATCAGGGTGTACAACGCACTGGCCTATAACACGCACCCTCACTTTACCAAGGATATTTGGGTAAAAAAAGTTTTTACCCAAATATCCTTCATAAAATGAGGGTGCGTGTGTGTGCATGTGTGTACCCCGATACACTGCTTCTCAACCCACAGAGCCCCCAGGAAAGGCAGGGGGAGAGAGGCCGTCGCTGCCTGCTTCTCTCCCCCTGCCTTTCCTGGGGTCTAGAGCCCTGCTACCGCCGCTTCTCTCCCCCTGCTATCGGCGCCGCTGCCCCTTCTCTCCCCCTGGCTATCGGTGCCGCTCTCCCATTGTCAGCGCCGATAGCCAGGGGGAGAGAAGCGGCGCCGGTATTGGGGCAACGGCACCGATAGCCAGGGGGGCATAAGGGGCAGCGGCACCCATTGCCGGCGCCGCTGCCCCGTTGCCTCCCCCATCCCTAGTTGTATAATAACCTGTTGCCGGGGTCGGGTCCGAGCTGCTTCAGGCCTCTGTTGTGCGTCCCCTGCATCATTGCTATGCGTTGCGAGACGCAATGACGAGTGACGTCTCTCGTCATTGCGTCGCGCCATGCAAAGCATAGCAACGACGCAGGGAATGCACACCGGAGGCCTGAAGAAGCGCTGACCCGACCCCAGCAACAGTTAATTATACAACCGAGGATGGGGGAGGCAACGGGGCAGCGGCGCCGGCAATGGGTGCCGCTGCCCCTTCTTTCCCCCTGTCTGTCGACATCGCTGCCCCATTGCCGGCGCCGTTTCTCTCCCCCTGGCTATCGGCGCCGGCAATGGGGCAGCGGCACTGCTAGCCAGGGGGAGAGAAGGGGCAGCAGCGCCGATAGCAGGGGTAACCATCATACACTCATACTGTTTTCACTTTGCCAAGTTATCGGACAACCTGGCCCCAAAATTATGGATTATAAAAGGATAGCAGCATAAGGGAAAAATACACATTTTGAACCCAAAAACCCATTTGAGTTTTTAAGTTCAAAATACAGGCCTACCTCCTCCCCTACAGCCTGCCTGTCCATCTCCAAAAATAGCCTTTTAATAATTATACGCTCCTCCTTTGCATTGAAAAAAAAGCAAACAGTAAAGTTGCCAGATGCGGCCATCCTTTCATCCATTTGTCCTTCTGCATCTATTTTCCCAAACCACGCACTCATACTGTTATTATGTCGCCAAGTAATTAGACTACCTGGCCCAAAAATTATGGATTATAAAAGGATAGCAGCATAAGGGAAAAATACACATTTTGAACCCAAAAACCCATTTGAGTTTTTAAGTTCAAAATACAGGCCTGCCTCCTCCCCTACAGCCTGCCTGTCCATCTCCAAAAATACCCTTTTTAATAATTATACGCTCCTCCTTTGCATTGAAAAAAAGCAAACAGTAAAGTTGCCAGATGCGGCCATCCTTTCATCCATTTGTCCTTCTGCATCTATTTTCCCAAACATGGCACTCATACTGTTATTATGTCGCCAAGTAATTAGACTACCTGGCCCAAACATTATGAATTATAAAAGGATAGCAGCATTAGTGAAAAATACACATTTTGAACCCAAAAACCCATTTGAGTTTTTAAGTTCAAAATACAGGCCTACCTCTTCCCCTACAGCCTGCCTGTCCATCTCCAAAAATACCCTTTTTAATAATTATACGCTCCTCCTTTGCATTGAAAAAAAGCAAACAGTAAAGTTGCCAGATGCGGCCATCCTTTCATCCATTTGTCCTTCTGCATCTATTTTCCCAAACCATGCACTCATACTGTTATTATGTCGCCAAGTAATTAGACTACCTGGCCCAAAAATTATGGTTTATAAAAGGATAGCAGCATTAGTGAAATATACACATTTTGAACCCAAAAACCCATTTGAGTTTTTAAGTTCAAAATACAGGCCTACCTCCTCCCCTACAGCCTGCCTGTCCATCTCCAAAAATACCCTTTTTAATAATTATACGCTCCTCCTTTGCATTGAAAAAAAGCAAACAGTAAAGTTGCCAGATGCGGCCATCCTTTCATCCATTTGTCCTTCTGCATCTATTTTCCCAAACCATGCACTCATACTGTTATTATGTTGCCAAGTAATTAGACTACCTGGCCCAAAAATTATGGATTATAAAAGGGTAGCAGCATAAGGGAACATTACCGTATTTATCAGGGTGTACAACGCACTGGCCTATAACACGCACCCTCACTTTACCAAGGATATTTGGGTAAAAAAAGTTTTTACCCAAATATCCTTCATAAAATGAGGGTGCGTGTGTGTGCATGTGTGTACCCCGATACACTGCTTCTCAACCCACAGAGCCCCCAGGAAAGGCAGGGGGAGAGAGGCCGTCGCTGCCTGCTTATCTCCCCCTGCCTTTCCTGGGGTCTAGAGCCCTGCTACCGCCGCTTCTCCCCCCCTGCTATCGGCGCCGCTGCCCCTTCTCTCCCCCTGGCTATCGGTGCCGCTGTCCCATTGCCAGCGCCGATAGCCAGGGGAGAGAAGCGGCGCCGGTAATGGGGCAACGGCACCGATAGCCAGGGGGCATAAGGGGCAGCGGCACCCATTGCCGGCGCCGCTGCCCCGTTGCCTCCCCCATCCCTAGTTGTATAATTACCTGTTGCCGGGGTCGGGTCCGAGCTGCTTCAGGCCTCTGTTGTGCGTCCACTGCATCATTGCTATGCGTTGCGAGACGCAATGACGAGTGACGTCTCTCGTCATTGCGCCGCGGCATGCAAAGCATAGCAACGACGCAGGGAATGCACACCGGAGGCCTGAAGCAGCGCTGACCCGACCCCAGTAACAGTTAATTATACAACCGGGGATGGGGGAGGCAACGGGGCAGCGGCGCCGGCAATGGGTGCCGCTGCCCCTTCTTTCCCCCTGTCTGTCGACATCGCTGCCCCATTGCCGGCGCCGTTTCTCTCCCCCTGGCTATCGGCGACGGCAATGGGGCAGCGGCACTGATAGCCAGGGGGAGAGAAGGGGCAGCAGCGCCAATAGCAGGGGTAACCATCATACACTCATACTGTTTTCACTTTGCCAAGTTATCGGACAACCTGGCCCCAAAATTATGGATTATAAAAGGATAGCAGCATAAGGGAAAAATGCACATTTTGAACCCAAAAACCCATTTGAGTTTTTAAGTTCAAAATACAGGCCTACCTCCTCCCCTACAGCCTGCCTGTCCATCTCCAAAAATACCCTTTTTAATAATTATACGCTCCTCCTTTGCATTGAAAAAAAGCAAACAGTAAAGTTGCCAGATGCGGCCATCCTTTCATCCATTTGTCCTTCTGCATCTATTTTCCCAAACCATGCACTCATACTGTTATTATGTCGCCAAGTAATTAGACTACCTGGCCCAAAAATTATGGTTTATAAAAAGGATAGCAGCATTAGTGAAATATACACATTTTGAACCCAAAAACCCATTTGAGTTTTTAAGTTCAAAATACAGGCCTACCTCCTCCCCTACAGCCTGCCTGTCCATCTCCAAAAATACCCTTTTTAATAATTATACGCTCCTCCTTTGCATTGAAAAAAAGCAAACAGTAAAGTTGCCAGATGCGGCCATCCTTTCATCCATTTGTCCTTCTGCATCTATTTTCCCAAACCATGCACTCATACTGTTATTATGTTGCCAAGTAATTAGACTACCTGGCCCAAAAATTATGGATTATAAAAGGGTAGCAGCATAAGGGAACATTACCGTATTTATCAGGGTGTACAACGCACTGGCCTATAACACGCACCCTCACTTTACCAAGGATATTTGGGTAAAAAAAGTTTTTACCCAAATATCCTTCATAAAATGAGGGTGCGTGTGTGTGCATGTGTGTACCCCGATACACTGCTTCTCAACCCACAGAGCCCCCAGGAAAGGCAGGGGGAGAGAGGCCGTCGCTGCCTGCTTATCTCCCCCTGCCTTTCCTGGGGTCTAGAGCCCTGCTACCGCCGCTTCTCCCCCCCTGCTATCGGCGCCGCTGCCCCTTCTCTCCCCCTGGCTATCGGTGCCGCTGTCCCATTGCCAGCGCCGATAGCCAGGGGAGAGAAGCGGCGCCGGTAATGGGGCAACGGCACCGATAGCCAGGGGGGCATAAGGGGCAGCGGCACCCATTGCCGGCGCCGCTGCCCCGTTGCCTCCCCCATCCCTAGTTGTATAATTACCTGTTGCCGGGGTCGGGTCCGAGCTGCTTCAGGCCTCTGTTGTGCGTCCACTGCATCATTGCTATGCGTTGCGAGACGCAATGACGAGTGACGTCTCTCGTCATTGCGCCGCGGCATGCAAAGCATAGCAACGACGCAGGGAATGCACACCGGAGGCCTGAAGCAGCGCTGACCCGACCCCAGCAACAGTTAATTATACAACCGGGGATGGGGGAGGCAACGGGGCAGCGGCGCCGGCAATGGGTGCCGCTGCCCCTTCTTTCCCCCTGTCTGTCGACATCGCTGCCCCATTGCCGGCGCCGTTTCTCTCCCCCTGGCTATCGGCGCCGGCAATGGGGCAGCGGCACTGATAGCCAGGGGGAGAGAAGGGGCAGCAGCGCCGATAGCAGGGGTAACCATCATACACTCATACTGTTTTCACTTTGCCAAGTTATCGGACAACCTGGCCCCAAAATTATGGATTATAAAAGGATAGCAGCATAAGGGAAAAATGCACATTTTGAACCCAAAAACCCATTTGAGTTTTTAAGTTCAAAATGCAGGCCTACCTCCTCCCCTACAGCCTGCCTGTCCATCTCCAAAAATAGCCTTTTAATAATTATACGCTCCTCCTTTGCATTGAAAAAAAGCAAACAGTAAAGTTGCCAGATGCGGCCATCCTTTCATCCATTTGTCCTTCTGCATCTATTTTCCCAAACCACGCACTCATACTGTTATTATGTCGCCAAGTAATTAGACTACCTGGCCCAAAAATTATGGATTATAAAAGGATAGCAGCATAAGGGAAAAATACACATTTTGAACCCAAAAACCCATTTGAGTTTTTAAGTTCAAAATACAGGCCTACCTCCTCCCCTACAGCCTGCCTGTCCATCTCAAAAAATACCCTTTTTAATAATTATACGCTCCTCCTTTGCATTGAAAATAAGTAAACAGTAAAGTTGCCAGATGCGGCCATCCTTTCATCCATTTGTCCTTCTGCATCTATTTTCCCAAACCATGCACTCATACTGTCATTATGTTGCCAAGTAATTAGACTACCTGGCCCAAAAATTATGGTTTATAAAAGGATAGCAGCATTAGTGAAAAATACACATTTTTAACCCAAAAACCCATTTGAGTTTTTAAGTTCAAAATATAGGCCTACCTCCTCCCCTACAACCTGCCTGTCCATCTCGAAAAATACCCTTTTAATAATTATACGCTCCTCCTTTGCATTGAAAAAAAGCAAACAGTAAAGTTGCCAGATGCGGCCATCCTTCCATCCATTTGTCCTTCTGCATCTATTTTCCCAAACCATGCACTCATACTGTTATTATGTCGCCAAGTAATTAGACTACCTGGCCCAAAAATTATGGTTTATAAAAGGATAGCAGCATTAGTGAAATATACACATTTTGAACCCAAAAACCCATTTGAGTTTTTAAGTTCAAAATACAGGCCTACCTCCTCCCCTACAGCCTGCCTGTCCATCTCCAAAAATACCCTTTTTAATAATTATACGCTCCTCCTTTGCATTGAAAAAAAGCAAACAGTAAAGTTGCCAGATGCGGCCATCCTTTCATCCATTTGTCCTTCTGCATCTATTTTCCCAAACCATGCACTCATACTGTTATTATGTTGCCAAGTAATTAGACTACCTGGCCCAAAAATTATGGATTATAAAAGGGTAGCAGCATAAGGGAACATTACCGTATTTATCAGGGTGTACAACGCACTGGCCTATAACACGCACCCTCACTTTACCAAGGATATTTGGGTAAAAAAAGTTTTTACCCAAATATCCTTCATAAAATGAGGGTGCGTGTGTGTGCATGTGTGTACCCCGATACACTGATTCTCAACCCACAGAGCCCCCAGGAAAGGCAGGGGGAGAGAGGCCGTCGCTGCCTGCTTATCTCCCCCTGCCTTTCCTGGGGTCTAGAGCCCTGCTACCGCCGCTTCTCCCCCCCTGCTATCGGCGCCGCTGCCCCTTCTCTCCCCTTGGCTATCGGTGCCGCTGTCCCATTGCCAGCGCCGATAGCCAGGGGAGAGAAGCAGCGCCGGTAATGGGGCAACGGCACCGATAGCCAGGGGGGCATAAGGGGCAGCGGCACCCATTGCCGGAGCCGCTGCCCCGTTGCCTCCCCCATCCCTAGTTGTATAATTACCTGTTGCCGGGGTCGGGTCCGAGCTGCTTCAGGCCTCTGTTGTGCGTCCACTGCATCATTGCTATGCGTTGCGAGACGCAATGACGAGTGACGTCTCTCGTCATTGCGCCGCGGCATGCAAAGCATAGCAACGACGCAGGGAATGCACACCGGAGGCCTGAAGCAGCGCTGACCCGACCCCAGCAACAGTTAATTATACAACCGGGGATGGGGGAGGCAACGGGGCAGCGGCGCCGGCAATGGGTGCCGCTGCCCCTTCTTTCCCCCTGTCTGTCGACATCGCTGCCCCATTGCCGGCGCCGTTTCTCTCCCCCTGGCTATCGGCGCCGGCAATGGGGCAGCGGCACTGATAGCCAGGGGGAGAGAAGGGGCAGCAGCGCCGATAGCAGGGGTAACCATCATACACTCATACTGTTTTCACTTTGCCAAGTTATCGGACAACCTGGCCCCAAAATTATGGATTATAAAAGGATAGCAGCATAAGGGAAAAATGCACATTTTGAACCCAAAAACCCATTTGAGTTTTTAAGTTCAAAATACAGGCCTACCTCCTCCCCTACAGCCTGCCTGTCCATCTCCAAAAATAGCCTTTTAATAATTATACGCTCCTCCTTTGCATTGAAAAAAAGCAAACAGTAAAGTTGCCAGATGCGGCCATCCTTTCATCCATTTGTCCTTCTGCATCTATTTTCCCAAACCATGCACTCATACTGTTATTATGTCGCCAAGTAATTAGACTACCTGGCCCAAACATTATGAATTATAAAAGGATAGCAGCATTAGTGAAAAATACACATTTTGAACCCAAAAACCCATTTGAGTTTTTAAGTTCAAAATACAGGCCTACCTCCTCCCCTACAGCCTGCCTGTCCATCTCCAAAAATACCCTTTTTAATAATTATACGCTCCTCCTTTGCATTGAAAAAAAGCAAACAGTAAAGTTGCCAGATGCGGCCATCCTTTCATCCATTTGTCCTTCTGCATCTATTTTCCCAAACCATGCACTCATACTGTTATTATGTCGCCAAGTAATTAGACTACCTGGCCCAAAAATTATGGTTTATAAAAGGATAGCAGCATTAGTGAAATATACACATTTTGAACCCAAAAACCCATTTGAGTTTTTAAGTTCAAAATACAGGCCTACCTCCTCCCCTACAGCCTGCCTGTCCATCTCCAAAAATACCCTTTTTAATAATTATACGCTCCTCCTTTGCATTGAAAAAAAGCAAACAGTAAAGTTGCCAGATGCGGCCATCCTTTCATCCATTTGTCCTTCTGCATCTATTTTCCCAAACCATGCACTCATACTGTTATTATGTTGCCAAGTAATTAGACTACCTGGCCCAAAAATTATGGATTATAAAAGGGTAGCAGCATAAGGGAACATTACCGTATTTATCAGGGTGTACAACGCACTGGCCTATAACACGCACCCTCACTTTACCAAGGATATTTGGGTAAAAAAAGTTTTTACCCAAATATCCTTCATAAAATGAGGGTGCGTGTGTGTGCATGTGTGTACCCCGATACACTGCTTCTCAACCCACAGAGCCCCCAGGAAAGGCAGGGGGAGAGAGGCCGTCGCTGCCTGCTTCTCTCCCCCTGCCTTTCCTGGGGTCTAGAGCCCTGCTACCGCCGCTTCTCTCCCCCTGCTATCGGCGCCGCTGCCCCTTCTCTCCCCCTGGCTATCGGTGCCGCTCTCCCATTGTCAGCGCCGATAGCCAGGGGGAGAGAAGCGGCGCCGGTATTGGGGCAACGGCACCGATAGCCAGGGGGGCATAAGGGGCAGCGGCACCCATTGCCGGCGCCGCTGCCCCGTTGCCTCCCCCATCCCTAGTTGTATAATAACCTGTTGCCGGGGTCGGGTCCGAGCTGCTTCAGGCCTCTGTTGTGCGTCCCCTGCATCATTGCTATGCGTTGCGAGACGCAATGACGAGTGACGTCTCTCGTCATTGCGTCGCGCCATGCAAAGCATAGCAACGACGCAGGGAATGCACACCGGAGGCCTGAAGAAGCGCTGACCCGAACCCAGCAACAGTTAATTATACAACCGAGGATGGGGGAGGCAACGGGGCAGCGGCGCCGGCAATGGGTGCCGCTGCCCCTTCTTTCCCCCTGTCTGTCGACATCGCTGCCCCATTGCCGGCGCCGTTTCTCTCCCCCTGGCTATCGGCGCCGGCAATGGGGCAGCGGCACTGCTAGCCAGGGGGAGAGAAGGGGCAGCAGCGCCGATAGCAGGGGTAACCATCATACACTCATACTGTTTTCACTTTGCCAAGTTATCGGACAACCTGGCCCCAAAATTATGGATTATAAAAGGATAGCAGCATAAGGGAAAAATACACATTTTGAACCCAAAAACCCATTTGAGTTTTTAAGTTCAAAATACAGGCCTACCTCCTCCCCTACAGCCTGCCTGTCCATCTCCAAAAATAGCCTTTTAATAATTATACGCTCCTCCTTTGCATTGAAAAAAAAGCAAACAGTAAAGTTGCCAGATGCGGCCATCCTTTCATCCATTTGTCCTTCTGCATCTATTTTCCCAAACCACGCACTCATACTGTTATTATGTCGCCAAGTAATTAGACTACCTGGCCCAAAAATTATGGATTATAAAAGGATAGCAGCATAAGGGAAAAATACACATTTTGAACCCAAAAACCCATTTGAGTTTTTAAGTTCAAAATACAGGCCTGCCTCCTCCCCTACAGCCTGCCTGTCCATCTCCAAAAATACCCTTTTTAATAATTATACGCTCCTCCTTTGCATTGAAAAAAAGCAAACAGTAAAGTTGCCAGATGCGGCCATCCTTTCATCCATTTGTCCTTCTGCATCTATTTTCCCAAACATGGCACTCATACTGTTATTATGTCGCCAAGTAATTAGACTACCTGGCCCAAACATTATGAATTATAAAAGGATAGCAGCATTAGTGAAAAATACACATTTTGAACCCAAAAACCCATTTGAGTTTTTAAGTTCAAAATACAGGCCTACCTCTTCCCCTACAGCCTGCCTGTCCATCTCCAAAAATACCCTTTTTAATAATTATACGCTCCTCCTTTGCATTGAAAAAAAGCAAACAGTAAAGTTGCCAGATGCGGCCATCCTTTCATCCATTTGTCCTTCTGCATCTATTTTCCCAAACCATGCACTCATACTGTTATTATGTCGCCAAGTAATTAGACTACCTGGCCCAAAAATTATGGTTTATAAAAGGATAGCAGCATTAGTGAAATATACACATTTTGAACCCAAAAACCCATTTGAGTTTTTAAGTTCAAAATACAGGCCTACCTCCTCCCCTACAGCCTGCCTGTCCATCTCCAAAAATACCCTTTTTAATAATTATACGCTCCTCCTTTGCATTGAAAAAAAGCAAACAGTAAAGTTGCCAGATGCGGCCATCCTTTCATCCATTTGTCCTTCTGCATCTATTTTCCCAAACATGGCACTCATACTGTTATTATGTCGCCAAGTAATTAGACTACCTGGCCCAAACATTATGAATTATAAAAGGATAGCAGCATTAGTGAAAAATACACATTTTGAACCCAAAAACCCATTTGAGTTTTTAAGTTCAAAATACAGGCCTACCTCTTCCCCTACAGCCTGCCTGTCCATCTCCAAAAATACCCTTTTTAATAATTATACGCTCCTCCTTTGCATTGAAAAAAAGCAAACAGTAAAGTTGCCAGATGCGGCCATCCTTTCATCCATTTGTCCTTCTGCATCTATTTTCCCAAACCATGCACTCATACTGTTATTATGTCGCCAAGTAATTAGACTACCTGGCCCAAAAATTATGGTTTATAAAAGGATAGCAGCATTAGTGAAATATACACATTTTGAACCCAAAAACCCATTTGAGTTTTTAAGTTCAAAATACAGGCCTACCTCCTCCCCTACAGCCTGCCTGTCCATCTCCAAAAATACCCTTTTTAATAATTATACGCTCCTCCTTTGCATTGAAAAAAAGCAAACAGTAAAGTTGCCAGATGCGGCCATCCTTTCATCCATTTGTCCTTCTGCATCTATTTTCCCAAACCATGCACTCATACTGTTATTATGTTGCCAAGTAATTAGACTACCTGGCCCAAAAATTATGGATTATAAAAGGGTAGCAGCATAAGGGAACATTACCGTATTTATCAGGGTGTACAACGCACTGGCCTATAACACGCACCCTCACTTTACCAAGGATATTTGGGTAAAAAAAGTTTTTACCCAAATATCCTTCATAAAATGAGGGTGCGTGTGTGTGCATGTGTGTACCCCGATACACTGCTTCTCAACCCACAGAGCCCCCAGGAAAGGCAGGGGGAGAGAGGCCGTCGCTGCCTGCTTATCTCCCCCTGCCTTTGCTGGGGTCTAGAGCCCTGCTACCGCCGCTTCTCCCCCCCTGCTATCGGCGCCGCTGCCCCTTCTCTCCCCCTGGCTATCGGTGCCGCTGTCCCATTGCCAGCGCCGATAGCCAGGGGAGAGAAGCGGCGCCGGTAATGGGGCAACGGCACCGATAGCCAGGGGGCATAAGGGGCAGCGGCACCCATTGCCGGCGCCGCTGCCCCGTTGCCTCCCCCATCCCTAGTTGTATAATTACCTGTTGCCGGGGTCGGGTCCGAGCTGCTTCAGGCCTCTGTTGTGCGTCCCCTGCATCATTGCTATGCGTTGCGAGACGCAATGACGAGTGACGTCTCTCGTCATTGCGCCGCGGCATGCAAAGCATAGCAACGACGCAGGGAATGCACACCGGAGGCCTGAAGCAGCGCTGACCCGACCCCAGTAACAGTTAATTATACAACCGGGGATGGGGGAGGCAACGGGGCAGCGGCGCCGGCAATGGGTGCCGCTGCCCCTTCTTTCCCCCTGTCTGTCGACATCGCTGCCCCATTGCCGGCGCCGTTTCTCTCCCCCTGGCTATCGGCGCCGGCAATGGGGCAGCGGCACTGATAGCCAGGGGGAGAGAAGGGGCAGCAGCGCCGATAGCAGGGGTAACCATCATACACTCATACTGTTTTCACTTTGCCAAGTTATCGGACAACCTGGCCCCAAAATTATGGATTATAAAAGGATAGCAGCATAAGGGAAAAATGCACATTTTGAACCCAAAAACCCATTTGAGTTTTTAAGTTCAAAATACAGGCCTACCTCCTCCCCTACAGCCTGCCTGTCCATCTCCAAAAATACCCTTTTTAATAATTATACGCTCCTCCTTTGCATTGAAAAAAAGCAAACAGTAAAGTTGCCAGATGCGGCCATCCTTTCATCCATTTGTCCTTCTGCATCTATTTTCCCAAACCATGCACTCATACTGTTATTATGTCGCCAAGTAATTAGACTACCTGGCCCAAAAATTATGGTTTATAAAAAGGATAGCAGCATTAGTGAAATATACACATTTTGAACCCAAAAACCCATTTGAGTTTTTAAGTTCAAAATACAGGCCTACCTCCTCCCCTACAGCCTGCCTGTCCATCTCCAAAAATACCCTTTTTAATAATTATACGCTCCTCCTTTGCATTGAAAAAAAGCAAACAGTAAAGTTGCCAGATGCGGCCATCCTTTCATCCATTTGTCCTTCTGCATCTATTTTCCCAAACCATGCACTCATACTGTTATTATGTTGCCAAGTAATTAGACTACCTGGCCCAAAAATTATGGATTATAAAAGGGTAGCAGCATAAGGGAACATTACCGTATTTATCAGGGTGTACAACGCACTGGCCTATAACACGCACCCTCACTTTACCAAGGATATTTGGGTAAAAAAAGTTTTTACCCAAATATCCTTCATAAAATGAGGGTGCGTGTGTGTGCATGTGTGTACCCCGATACACTGCTTCTCAACCCACAGAGCCCCCAGGAAAGGCAGGGGGAGAGAGGCCGTCGCTGCCTGCTTATCTCCCCCTGCCTTTCCTGGGGTCTAGAGCCCTGCTACCGCCGCTTCTCCCCCCCTGCTATCGGCGCCGCTGCCCCTTCTCTCCCCCTGGCTATCGGTGCCGCTGTCCCATTGCCAGCGCCGATAGCCAGGGGAGAGAAGCGGCGCCGGTAATGGGGCAACGGCACCGATAGCCAGGGGGGCATAAGGGGCAGCGGCACCCATTGCCGGCGCCGCTGCCCCGTTGCCTCCCCCATCCCTAGTTGTATAATTACCTGTTGCCAGGGTCGGGTCCGAGCTGCTTCAGGCCTCTGTTGTGCGTCCACTGCATCATTGCTATGCGTTGCGAGACGCAATGACGAGTGACGTCTCTCGTCATTGCGCCGCGGCATGCAAAGCATAGCAACGACGCAGGGAATGCACACCGGAGGCCTGAAGCAGCGCTGACCCGACCCCAGCAACAGTTAATTATACAACCGGGGATGGGGGAGGCAACGGGGCAGCGGCGCCGGCAATGGGTGCCGCTGCCCCTTCTTTCCCCCTGTCTGTCGACATCGCTGCCCCATTGCCGGCGCCGTTTCTCTCCCCCTGGCTATCGGCGCCGGCAATGGGGCAGCGGCACTGATAGCCAGGGGGAGAGAAGGGGCAGCAGCGCCGATAGCAGGGGTAACCATCATACACTCATACTGTTTTCACTTTGCCAAGTTATCGGACAACCTGGCCCCAAAATTATGGATTATAAAAGGATAGCAGCATAAGGGAAAAATGCACATTTTGAACCCAAAAACCCATTTGAGTTTTTAAGTTCAAAATGCAGGCCTACCTCCTCCCCTACAGCCTGCCTGTCCATCTCCAAAAATAGCCTTTTAATAATTATACGCTCCTCCTTTGCATTGAAAAAAAAGCAAACAGTAAAGTTGCCAGATGCGGCCATCCTTTCATCCATTTGTCCTTCTGCATCTATTTTCCCAAACCACGCACTCATACTGTTATTATGTCGCCAAGTAATTAGACTACCTGGCCCAAAAATTATGGATTATAAAAGGATAGCAGCATAAGGGAAAAATACACATTTTGAACCCAAAAACCCATTTGAGTTTTTAAGTTCAAAATACAGGCCTACCTCCTCCCCTACAGCCTGCCTGTCCATCTCAAAAAATACCCTTTTTAATAATTATACGCTCCTCCTTTGCATTGAAAATAAGTAAACAGTAAAGTTGCCAGATGCGGCCATCCTTTCATCCATTTGTCCTTCTGCATCTATTTTCCCAAACCATGCACTCATACTGTCATTATGTTGCCAAGTAATTAGACTACCTGGCCCAAAAATTATGGTTTATAAAAGGATAGCAGCATTAGTGAAAAATACACATTTTTAACCCAAAAACCCATTTGAGTTTTTAAGTTCAAAATGTAGGCCTACCTCCTCCCCTACAACCTGCCTGTCCATCTCGAAAAATACCCTTTTAATAATTATACGCTCCTCCTTTGCATTGAAAAAAAGCAAACAGTAAAGTTGCCAGATGCGGCCATCCTTCCATCCATTTGTCCTTCTGCATCTATTTTCCCAAACCATGCACTCATACTGTTATTATGTCGCCAAGTAATTAGACTACCTGGCCCAAAAATTATGGTTTATAAAAGGATAGCAGCATTAGTGAAATATACACATTTTGAACCCAAAAACCCATTTGAGTTTTTAAGTTCAAAATACAGGCCTACCTCCTCCCCTACAGCCTGCCTGTCCATCTCCAAAAATACCCTTTTTAATAATTATACGCTCCTCCTTTGCATTGAAAAAAAGCAAACAGTAAAGTTGCCAGATGCGGCCATCCTTTCATCCATTTGTCCTTCTGCATCTATTTTCCCAAACCATGCACTCATACTGTTATTATGTTGCCAAGTAATTAGACTACCTGGCCCAAAAATTATGGATTATAAAAGGGTAGCAGCATAAGGGAACATTACCGTATTTATCAGGGTGTACAACGCACTGGCCTATAACACGCACCCTCACTTTACCAAGGATATTTGGGTAAAAAAAGTTTTTACCCAAATATCCTTCATAAAATGAGGGTGCGTGTGTGTGCATGTGTGTACCCCGATACACTGATTCTCAACCCACAGAGCCCCCAGGAAAGGCAGGGGGAGAGAGGCCGTCGCTGCCTGCTTATCTCCCCCTGCCTTTCCTGGGGTCTAGAGCCCTGCTACCGCCGCTTCTCCCCCCCTGCTATCGGCGCCGCTGCCCCTTCTCTCCCCTTGGCTATCGGTGCCGCTGTCCCATTGCCAGCGCCGATAGCCAGGGGAGAGAAGCGGCGCCGGTAATGGGGCAACGGCACCGATAGCCAGGGGGGCATAAGGGGCAGCGGCACCCATTGCCGGCGCCGCTGCCCCGTTGCCTCCCCCATCCCTAGTTGTATAATTACCTGTTGCCGGGGTCGGGTCCGAGCTGCTTCAGGCCTCTGTTGTGCGTCCACTGCATCATTGCTATGCGTTGCGAGACGCAATGACGAGTGACGTCTCTCGTCATTGCGCCGCGGCATGCAAAGCATAGCAACGACGCAGGGAATGCACACCGGAGGCCTGAAGCAGCGCTGACCCGACCCCAGCAACAGTTAATTATACAACCGGGGATGGGGGAGGCAACGGGGCAGCGGCGCCGGCAATGGGTGCCGCTGCCCCTTCTTTCCCCCTGTCTGTCGACATCGCTGCCCCATTGCCGGCGCCGTTTCTCTCCCCCTGGCTATCGGCGCCGGCAATGGGGCAGCGGCACTGATAGCCAGGGGGAGAGAAGGGGCAGCAGCGCCGATAGCAGGGGTAACCATCATACACTCATACTGTTTTCACTTTGCCAAGTTATCGGACAACCTGGCCCCAAAATTATGGATTATAAAAGGATAGCAGCATAAGGGAAAAATGCACATTTTGAACCCAAAAACCCATTTGAGTTTTTAAGTTCAAAATACAGGCCTACCTCCTCCCCTACAGCCTGCCTGTCCATCTCCAAAAATAGCCTTTTAATAATTATACGCTCCTCCTTTGCATTGAAAAAAAGCAAACAGTAAAGTTGCCAGATGCGGCCATCCTTTCATCCATTTGTCCTTCTGCATCTATTTTCCCAAACCACGCACTCATACTGTTATTATGTCGCCAAGTAATTAGACTACCTGGCCCAAAAATTATGGATTATAAAAGGATAGCAGCATAAGGGAAAAATACACATTTTGAACCCAAAAACCCATTTGAGTTTTTAAGTTCAAAATACAGGCCTACCTCCTCCCCTACAGCCTGCCTGTCCATCTCAAAAAATACCCTTTTTAATAATTATACGCTCCTCCTTTGCATTGAAAAAAAGCAAACAGTAAAGTTGCCAGATGCGGCCATCCTTTCATCCATTTGTCCTTCTGCATCTATTTTCCCAAACCATGCACTCATACTGTTATTATGTCGCCAAGTAATTAGACTACCTGGCCCAAAAATTATGGTTTATAAAAGGATAGCAGCATTAGTGAAATATACACATTTTGAACCCAAAAACCCATTTGAGTTTTTAAGTTCAAAATACAGGCCTACCTCCTCCCCTACAGCCTGCCTGTCCATCTCCAAAAATACCCTTTTTAATAATTATACGCTCCTCCTTTGCATTGAAAAAAAGCAAACAGTAAAGTTGCCAGATGCGGCCATCCTTTCATCCATTTGTCCTTCTGCATCTATTTTCCCAAACCATGCACTCATACTGTTATTATGTTGCCAAGTAATTAGACTACCTGGCCCAAAAATTATGGATTATAAAAGGGTAGCAGCATAAGGGAACATTACCGTATTTATCAGGGTGTACAACGCACCGGCCTATAACACGCACCCTCACTTTACCAAGGATATTTGGGTAAAAAAAGTTTTTACCCAAATATCCTTCATAAAATGAGGGTGCGTGTGTGTGCATGTGTGTACCCCGATACACTGCTTCTCAACCCACAGAGCCCCCAGGAAAGGCAGGGGAGAGAGGCCGTCGCTGCCTGCTTCTCTCCCCCTGCCTTTCCTGGGGTCTAGAGCCCTGCTACCGCCGCTTCTCTCCCCCTGCTATCGGCGCCGCTGCCCCTTCTCTCCCCCTGGCTATCGGTGCCGCTCTCCCATTGTCAGCGCCGATAGCCAGGGGGAGAGAAGCGGCGCCGGTATTGGGGCAACGGCACCGATAGCCAGGGGGGCATAAGGGGCAGCGGCACCCATTGCCGGCGCCGCTGCCCCGTTGCCTCCCCCATCCCTAGTTGTATAATAACCTGTTGCCGGGGTCGGGTCCGAGCTGCTTCAGGCCTCTGTTGTGCGTCCCCTGCATCATTGCTATGCGTTGCGAGACGCAATGACGAGTGACGTCTCTCGTCATTGCGTCGCGCCATGCAAAGCATAGCAACGACGCAGGGAATGCACACCGGAGGCCTGAAGAAGCGCTGACCCGACCCCAGCAACAGTTAATTATACAACTGAAGATGGGGGAGGCAACGGGGCAGCTGTGCCGACAATGGGTGCCGCTGCCCCTTCTTTCCCCCTGTCTGTCGACATCGCTGCCCCATTGCCGGCGCCGTTTCTCTCCCCCTGGCTATCGGCGCCGGCAATGGGGCAGCGGCACTGATAGCCAGGGGGAGAGAAGGGGCAGCAGCGCCGATAGCAGGGGTAACCATCATACACTCATACTGTTTTCACTTTGCCAAGTTATCGGACAACCTGGCCCCAAAATTATGGATTATAAAAGGATAGCAGCATAAGGGAAAAATACACATTTTGAACCCAAAAACCCATTTGAGTTTTTAAGTTCAAAATACAGGCCTACCTCCTCCCCTACAGCCTGCCTGTCCATCTCCAAAAATAGCCTTTTAATAATTATACGCTCCTCCTTTGCATTGAAAAAAAAGCAAACAGTAAAGTTGCCAGATGCGGCCATCCTTTCATCCATTTGTCCTTCTGCATCTATTTTCCCAAACCACGCACTCATACTGTTATTATGTCGCCAAGTAATTAGACTACCTGGCCCAAAAATTATGGATTATAAAAGGATAGCAGCATAAGGGAAAAATACACATTTTGAACCCAAAAACCCATTTGAGTTTTTAAGTTCAAAATAAAGGCCTGCCTCCTCCCCTACAGCCTGCCTGTCCATCTCCAAAAATACCCTTTTTAATAATTATACGCTCCTCCTTTGCATTGAAAAAAAGCAAACAGTAAAGTTGCCAGATGCGGCCATCCTTTCATCCATTTGTCCTTCTGCATCTATTTTCCCAAACCATGCACTCATACTGTTATTATGTCGCCAAGTAATTAGACTACCTGGCCCAAACATTATGAATTATAAAAGGATAGCAGCATTAGTGAAAAATACACATTTTGAACCCAAAAACCCATTTGAGTTTTTAAGTTCAAAATACAGGCCTACCTCCTCCCCTACAGCCTGCCTGTCCATCTCCAAAAATACCCTTTTTAATAATTATACGCTCCTCCTTTGCATTGAAAAAAAGCAAACAGTAAAGTTGCCAGATGCGGCCATCCTTTCATCCATTTGTCCTTCTGCATCTATTTTCCCAAACCATGCACTCATACTGTTATTATGTCGCCAAGTAATTAGACTACCTGGCCCAAAAATTATGGTTTATAAAAGGATAGCAGCATTAGTGAAATATACACATTTTGAACCCAAAAACCCATTTGAGTTTTTAAGTTCAAAATACAGGCCTACCTCCTCCCCTACAGCCTGCCTGTCCATCTCCAAAAATACCCTTTTTAATAATTATACGCTCCTCCTTTGCATTGAAAAAAAGCAAACAGTAAAGTTGCCAGATGCGGCCATCCTTTCATCCATTTGTCCTTCTGCATCTATTTTCCCAAACCATGCACTCATACTGTTATTATGTTGCCAAGTAATTAGACTACCTGGCCCAAAAATTATGGATTATAAAAGGGTAGCAGCATAAGGGAACATTACCGTATTTATCAGGGTGTACAACGCACTGGCCTATAACACGCACCCTCACTTTACCAAGGATATTTGGGTAAAAAAAGTTTTTACCCAAATATCCTTCATAAAATGAGGGTGCGTGTGTGTGCATGTGTGTACCCCGATACACTGCTTCTCAACCCACAGAGCCCCCAGGAAAGGCAGGGGGAGAGAGGCCGTCGCTGCCTGCTTATCTCCCCCTGCCTTTCCTGGGGTCTAGAGCCCTGCTACCGCCGCTTCTCCCCCCCTGCTATCGGCGCCGCTGCCCCTTCTCTCCCCCTGGCTATCGGTGCCGCTGTCCCATTGCCAGCGCCGATAGCCAGGGGAGAGAAGCGGCGCCGGTAATGGGGCAACGGCACCGATAGCCAGGGGGGCATAAGGGGCAGCGGCACCCATTGCCGGCACCGCTGCCCCGTTGCCTCCCCCATCCCTAGTTGTATAATTACCTGTTGCCGGGGTCGGGTCCGAGCTGCTTCAGGCCTCTGTTGTGCGTCCACTGCATCATTGCTATGCGTTGCGAGACGCAATGACGAGTGACGTCTCTCGTCATTGCGCCGCGGCATGCAAAGCATAGCAACGACGCAGGGAATGCACACCGGAGGCCTGAAGCAGCGCTGACCCGACCCCAGCAACAGTTAATTATACAACCGGGGATGGGGGAGGCAACGGGGCAGCGGCGCCGGCAATGGGTGCCGCTGCCCCTTCTTTCCCCCTGTCTGTCGACATCGCTGCCCCATTGCCGGCGCCGTTTCTCTCCCCCTGGCTATCGGCGCCGGCAATGGGGCAGCGGCACTGATAGCCAGGGGGAGAGAAGGGGCAGCAGCGCCGATAGCAGGGGTAACCATCATACACTCATACTGTTTTCACTTTGCCAAGTTATCGGACAACCTGGCCCCAAAATTATGGATTATAAAAGGATAGCAGCATAAGGGAAAAATACACATTTTGAACCCAAAAACCCATTTGAGTTTTTAAGTTCAAAATACAGGCCTGCCTCCTCCCCTACAGCCTGCCTGTCCATCTCCAAAAATACCCTTTTTAATAATTATACGCTCCTCCTTTGCATTGAAAAAAAGCAAACAGTAAAGTTGCCAGATGCGGCCATCCTTTCATCCATTTGTCCTTCTGCATCTATTTTCCCAAACCATGCACTCATACTGTTATTATGTCGCCAAGTAATTAGACTACCTGGCCCAAACATTATGAATTATAAAAGGATAGCAGCATTAGTGAAAAATACACATTTTGAACCCAAAAACCCATTTGAGTTTTTAAGTTCAAAATACAGGCCTACCTCCTCCCCTACAGCCTGCCTGTCCATCTCCAAAAATACCCTTTTTAATAATTATACGCTCCTCCTTTGCATTGAAAAAAAGCAAACAGTAAAGTTGCCAGATGCGGCCATCCTTTCATCCATTTGTCCTTCTGCATCTATTTTCCCAAACCATGCACTCATACTGTTATTATGTCGCCAAGTAATTAGACTACCTGGCCCAAAAATTATGGTTTATAAAAGGATAGCAGCATTAGTGAAATATACACATTTTGAACCCAAAAACCCATTTGAGTTTTTAAGTTCAAAATACAGGCCTACCTCCTCCCCTACAGCCTGCCTGTCCATCTCCAAAAATACCCTTTTTAATAATTATACGCTCCTCCTTTGCATTGAAAAAAAGCAAACAGTAAAGTTGCCAGATGCGGCCATCCTTTCATCCATTTGTCCTTCTGCATCTATTTTCCCAAACCATGCACTCATACTGTTATTATGTTGCCAAGTAATTAGACTACCTGGCCCAAAAATTATGGATTATAAAAGGGTAGCAGCATAAGGGAACATTACCGTATTTATCAGGGTGTACAACGCACTGGCCTATAACACGCACCCTCACTTTACCAAGGATATTTGGGTAAAAAAAGTTTTTACCCAAATATCCTTCATAAAATGAGGGTGCGTGTGTGTGCATGTGTGTACCCCGATACACTGCTTCTCAACCCACAGAGCCCCCAGGAAAGGCAGGGGAGAGAGGCCGTCGCTGCCTGCTTCTCTCCCCCTGCCTTTCCTGGGGTCTAGAGCCCTGCTACCGCCGCTTCTCTCCCCCTGCTATCGGCGCCGCTGCCCCTTCTCTCCCCCTGGCTATCGGTGCCGCTCTCCCATTGTCAGCGCCGATAGCCAGGGGGAGAGAAGCGGCGCCGGTATTGGGGCAACGGCACCGATAGCCAGGGGGGCATAAGGGGCAGCGGCACCCATTGCCGGCGCCGCTGCCCCGTTTCCTCCCCCATCCCTAGTTGTATAATAACCTGTTGCCGGGGTCGGGTCCGAGCTGCTTCAGGCCTCTGTTGTGCGTCCCCTGCATCATTGCTATGCGTTGCGAGACGCAATGACGAGTGACGTCTCTCGTCATTGCGTCGCGCCATGCAAAGCATAGCAACGACGCAGGGAATGCACACCGGAGGCCTGAAGAAGCGCTGACCCAACCCCAGCAACAGTTAATTATACAACTGAAGATGGGGGAGGCAACGGGGCAGCTGCGCCGGCAATGGGTGCCGCTGCCCCTTCTTTCCCCCTGTCTGTCGACATCGCTGCCCCATTGCCGGCGCCGTTTCTCTCCCCCTGGCTATCGGCGCCGGCAATGGGGCAGCGGCACTGATAGCCAGGGGGAGAGAAGGGGCAGCAGCGCCGATAGCAGGGGTAACCATCATACACTCATATTGTTTTCACTTTGCCAAGTTATCGGACAACCTGGCCCCAAAATTATGGATTATAAAAGGATAGCAGCATAAGGGAAAAATACACATTTTGAACCCAAAAACCCATTTGAGTTTTTAAGTTCAAAATACAGGCCTACCTCCTCCCCTACAGCCTGCCTGTCCATCTCCAAAAATAGCCTTTTAATAATTATACGCTCCTCCTTTGCATTGAAAAAAAAGCAAACAGTAAAGTTGCCAGATGCGGCCATCCTTTCATCCATTTGTCCTTCTGCATCTATTTTCCCAAACCACGCACTCATACTGTTATTATGTCGCCAAGTAATTAGACTACCTGGCCCAAAAATTATGGATTATAAAAGGATAGCAGCATAAGGGAAAAATACACATTTTGAATCCAAAAACCCATTTGAGTTTTTAAGTTCAAAATACAGGCCTGCCTCCTCCCCTACAGCCTGCCTGTCCATCTCCAAAAATACCCTTTTTAATAATTATACGCTCCTCCTTTGCATTGAAAAAAAGCAAACAGTAAAGTTGCCAGATGCGGCCATCCTTTCATCCATTTGTCCTTCTGCATCTATTTTCCCAAACCATGCACTCATACTGTTATTATGTCGCCAAGTAATTAGACTACCTGGCCCAAACATTATGAATTATAAAAGGATAGCAGCATTAGTGAAAAATACACATTTTGAACCCAAAAACCCATTTGAGTTTTTAAGTTCAAAATACAGGCCTACCTCCTCCCCTACAGCCTGCCTGTCCATCTCCAAAAATACCCTTTTTAATAATTATACGCTCCTCCTTTGCATTGAAAAAAAGCAAACAGTAAAGTTGCCAGATGCGGCCATCCTTTCATCCATTTGTCCTTCTGCATCTATTTTCCCAAACCATGCACTCATACTGTTATTATGTCGCCAAGTAATTAGACTACCTGGCCCAAAAATTATGGTTTATAAAAGGATAGCAGCATTAGTGAAATATACACATTTTGAACCCAAAAACCCATTTGAGTTTTTAAGTTCAAAATACAGGCCTACCTCCTCCCCTACAGCCTGCCTGTCCATCTCCAAAAATACCCTTTTTAATAATTATACGCTCCTCCTTTGCATTGAAAAAAAGCAAACAGTAAAGTTGCCAGATGCGGCCATCCTTTCATCCATTTGTCCTTCTGCATCTATTTTCCCAAACCATGCACTCATACTGTTATTATGTTGCCAAGTAATTAGACTACCTGGCCCAAAAATTATGGATTATAAAAGGGTAGCAGCATAAGGGAACATTACCGTATTTATCAGGGTGTACAACGCACTGGCCTATAACACGCACCCTCACTTTACCAAGGATATTTGGGTAAAAAAAGTTTTTACCCAAATATCCTTCATAAAATGAGGGTGCGTGTGTGTGCATGTGTGTACCCCGATACACTGCTTCTCAACCCACAGAGCCCCCAGGAAAGGCAGGGGAGAGAGGCTGTCGCTGCCTGCTTCTCTCCCCCTGCCTTTCCTGGGGTCTAGAGCCCTGCTACCGCCGCTTCTCTCCCCCTGCTATCGGCGCCGCTGCCCCTTCTCTCCCCCTGGCTATCGGTGCCGCTCTCCCATTGTCAGCGCCGATAGCCAGGGGGAGAGAAGCGGCGCCGGTATTGGGGCAACGGCACCGATAGCCACGGGGGCATAAGGGGCAGCGGCACCCATTGCCGGCGCCGCTGCCCCGTTGCCTCCCCCATCCCTAGTTGTATAATAACCTGTTGCCGGGGTCGGGTCCGAGCTGCTTCAGGCCTCTGTTGTGCGTCCCCTGCATCATTGCTATGCGTTGCGAGACGCAATGACGAGTGACGTCTCTCGTCATTGCGTCGCGCCATGCAAAGCATAGCAACGACGTAGGGAATGCACACCGGAGGCCTGAAGAAGCGCTGACCCGACCCCAGCAACAGTTAATTATACAACTGAAGATGGGGGAGGCAACGGGGCAGCTGCGCCGGCAATGGGTGCCGCTGCCCCTTCTTTCCCCCTGTCTGTCGACATCGCTGCCCCATTGCCGGCGCCGTTTCTCTCCCCCTGGCTATCGGCGCCGGCAATGGGGCAGCGGCACTGATAGCCAGGGGGAGAGAAGGGGCAGCAGCGCCGATAGCAGGGGTAACCATCATACATTCATACTGTTTTCACTTTGCCAAGTTATCGGACAACCTGGCCCCAAAATTATGGATTATAAAAGGATAGCAGCATAAGGGAAAAATACACATTTTGAACCCAAAAACCCATTTGAGTTTTTAAGTTCAAAATACAGGCCTACCTCCTCCCCTACAGCCTGCCTGTCCATCTCCAAAAATAGCCTTTTAATAATTATACGCTCCTCCTTTGCATTAAAAAAAAAAGCAAACAGTAAAGTTGCCAGATGCGGCCATCCTTTCATCCATTTGTCCTTCTGCATCTATTTTCCCAAACCACGCACTCATACTGTTATTATGTCGCCAAGTAATTAGACTACCTGGCCCAAAAATTATGGATTATAAAAGGATAGCAGCATAAGGGAAAAATACACATTTTGAACCCAAAAACCCATTTGAGTTTTTAAGTTCAAAATACAGGCCTGCCTCCTCCCCTACAGCCTGCCTGTCCATCTCCAAAAATACCCTTTTTAATAATTATACGCTCCTCCTTTGCATTGAAAAAAAGCAAACAGTAAAGTTGCCAGATGCGGCCATCCTTTCATCCATTTGTCCTTCTGCATCTATTTTCCCAAACCATGCACTCATACTGTTATTATGTCGCCAAGTAATTAGACTACCTGGCCCAAACATTATGAATTATAAAAGGATAGCAGCATTAGTGAAAAAAACACAGTTTGAACCCAAAAACCCATTTGAGTTTTTAAGTTCAAAATACAGGCCTACCTCCTCCCCTACAGCCTGCCTGTCCATCTCCAAAAATACCCTTTTTTAATAATTATACGCTCCTCCTTTGCATTGAAAAAAAGCAAACAGTAAAGTTGCCAGATGAGGCCATCCTTTCATCCATTTGTCCTTCTGCATCTATTTTCCCAAACCATGCACTCATACTGTTATTATGTCGCCAAGTAATTAGACTACCTGGCCCAAACATTATGAATTATAAAAGGATAGCAGCATTAGTGAAAAATACACATTTTGAACCCAAAAACCCATTTGAGTTTTTAAGTTCAAAATACAGGCCTACCTCCTCCCCTACAGCCTGCCTGTCCATCTCCAAAAATACCCTTTTTAATAATTATACGCTCCTCCTTTGCATTGAAAAAAAGCAAACAGTAAAGTTGCCAGATGCGGCCATCCTTTCATCCATTTGTCCTTCTGCATCTATTTTCCCAAACCATGCACTTATACTGTTATTATGTCGCCAAGTAATTAGACTACCTGGCCCAAAAATTATGGTTTATAAAAGGATAGCAGCATTAGTGAAATATACACATTTTGAACCCAAAAACCCATTTGAGTTTTTAAGTTCAAAATACAGGCCTACCTCCTCCCCTACAACCTGCCTGTCCATCTCCAAAAATACCCTTTTTAATAATTATACGCTCCTCCTTTGCATTGAAAAAAAGCAAACAGTAAAGTTGCCAGATGCAGCCATCCTTTCATCCATTTGTCCTTCTGCATCTATTTTCCCAAACCATGCACTCATACTGTTATTATGTCGCCAAGTAATTAGACTACCTGGCCCAAAAATTATGGATTATAAAAGGGTAGCAGCATAAGGGAACATTACCGTATTTATCAGGGTGTACAACGCACTGGCCTATAACACGCACCCTCACTTTACCAAGGATATTTGGGTAAAAAAAGTTTTTACCCAAATATCCTTCATAAAATGAGGGTGCGTGTGTGTGCATGTGTGTACCTCGATACACTGCTTCTCAACCCACAGAGCCCCCAGGAAAGGCAGGGGGAGAGAGGCCGTCGCTGCCTGCTTCTCTCCCCCTGCCTTTCCTGGGGTCTAGAGCCCTGCTACCGCCGCTTCTCTCCCCCTGCTATCGGCGCCGCTGCCCCTTCTCTCCCCCTGGCTATTGGTGCCGCTGTCCCATTGCCAGCGCCGATAGCCAGGGGGAGAGAAGCGGCGCCGGTAATGGGGCAATGGCACCGATAGCCAGGGGGGCATAAGGGGCAGCGGCACCCATTGCCGACGCCGCTGCCCCGTTGCCTCCCCCATCCCTAGTTGTATAATTACCTGTTGCCAGGGTCGGGTCCGAGCTGCTTCAGGCCTCTGTTGTGCGTCCCCTGCATCATTGCTATGCGTTGCGAGACGCAATGACGAGTGACGTCTCTCGTCATTGCGCCGCGCCATGCAAAGCATAGCAACGACGCAGGGAATGCACACCGGAGGCCTGAAGCAGCGCTGACCCGACCCCAGCAACAGTTAATTATACAACCGGGGATGGGGGAGGCAACGGGGCAGCGGCGCCGGCAATGGGTGCCGCTGCCCCTTCTTTCCCCCTGTCTGTCGACATCGCTGCCCCATTGCCGGCGCCGTTTCTCTCCCCCCTGGCTATCGGCGCCGGCAATGGGGCAGCGGCACTGATAGCCAGGGGGAGAGAAGGGGCAGCAGCGCCGATAGCAGGGGTAACCATCATACACTCATACTGTTTTCACTTTGCCAAGTTATCGGACAACCTGGCCCCAAAATTATGGATTATAAAAGGATAGCAGCATAAGGGAAAAATGCACATTTTGAACCCAAAAACCCATTTGAGTTTTTAAGTTCAAAATACAGGCCTACCTCCTCCCCTACAGCCTGCCTGTCCATCTCCAAAAATAGCCTTTTAATAATTATACGCTCCTCCTTTGCATTGAAAAAAATCAAACAGTAAAGTTGCCAGATGCGGCCATCCTTTCATCCATTTGTCCTTCTGCATCTATTTTCCCAAACCATGCACTCATACTGTTATTATGTCGCCAAGTAATTAGACTACCTGGGCCAAACATTATGAATTATAAAAGGATAGCAGCATTAGTGAAAAATACACATTTTGAACCCAAAAACCCATTTGAGTTTTTAAGTTCAAAATACAGGCCTACCTCCTCCCCTACAGCCTGCCTGTCCATCTCCAAAAATACCCTTTTTAATAATTATACGCTCCTCCTTTGCATTGAAAAAAAGCAAACAGTAAAGTTGCCAGATGCGGCCATCCTTCCATCCATTTGTCCTTCTGCATCTATTTTCCCAAACCATGCACTCATACTGATATTATGTCGCCAAGTAATTAGACTACCTGGCCCAAACATTATGAATTATAAAAGGATAGCAGCATTAGTGAAAAAAACACATTTTGAACCCAAAAACCCATTTGAGTTTTTAAGTTCAAAATACAGGCCTACCTCCTCCCCTACAGCCTGCCTGTCCATCTCCAAAAATACCCTTTTTAATAATTATACGCTCCTCCTTTGCATTGAAAAAAAGCAAACAGTAAAGTTGCCAGATGCGGCCATCCTTTCATCCATTTGTCCTTCTGCATCTATTTTCCCAAACCATGCACTCATACTGTTATTATGTCGCCAAGTAATTAGACTACCTGGCCCAAAAATTATGGATTATAAAAGGGTAGCAGCAAAAGGGAACATTACCGTATTTATCGGGGTGTACAACGCACCGGCCTATAACACGCACCCTCATTTTACCAAGGATATTTGGGTAAAAAAAGTTTTTACCCAAATATCCTTCATAAAATGAGGGTGCGTGTGTGTGCATGTGTGTACCTCGATACACTGCTTCTCAACCCACAGAGCCCCCAGGAAAGGCAGGGGGAGAGAGGCCGTCGCTGCCTGCTTCTCTCCCCCTGCCTTTCCTGGGGTCTAGAGCCCTGCTACCGCCGCTTCTCTCCCCCTGCTATCGGCGCCGCTGCCCCTTCTCTCCCCCTGGCTATTGGTGCCGCTGTCCCATTGCCAGCGCCGATAGCCAGGGGGAGAGAAGCGGCGCCGGTAATGGGGCAATGGCACCGATAGCCAGGGGGGCATAAGGGGCAGCGGCACCCATTGCCGGCGCCGCTGCCCCGTTGCCTCCCCCATCCCTAGTTGTATAATTACCTGTTGCCGGGGTCGGGTCCGAGCTGCTTCAGGCCTCTGTTGTGCGTCCCCTGCATCATTGCTATGCGTTGCGAGACGCAATGACGAGTGACGTCTCTATTCATTGCGCCGCGCCATGCAAAGCATAGCAACGACGCAGGGAATGCACACCAGAGGCCTGAAGCAGCGCTGACCCGACCCCAGCAACAGTTACTTATACAACCGGGGATGGGGGAGGCAACGGGGCAGCGGCGCCGGCAATGGGTGCCGCTGCCCCTTCTTTCCCCCTGTCTGTCGACATCGCTGCCCCATTGCCGGCGCCGTTTCTCTCCCCCTGGCTATCGGCGCCGGCAATGGGGCAGCGGCACTGATAGCCAGGGGGAGAGAAGGGGCAGCAGCGCCGATAGCAGGGGTAACCATCATACACTCATACTGTTTTCACTTTGCCAAGTTATCGGACAACCTGGCCCCAAAATTATGGATTATAAAAGGATAGCAGCATAAGGGAAAAATGCACATTTTGAACCCAAAAACCCATTTGAGTTTTTAAGTTCAAAATACAGGCCTACCTCCTCCCCTACAGCCTGCCTGTCCATCTCCAAAAATAGCCTTTTAATAATTATACGCTCCTCCTTTGCATTGAAAAAAATCAAACAGTAAAGTTGCCAGATGCGGCCATCCTTTCATCCATTTGTCCTTCTGCATCTATTTTCCCAAACCATGCACTCATACTGTTATTATGTCGCCAAGTAATTAGACTACCTGGCCCAAACATTATGAATTATAAAAGGATAGCAGCATTAGTGAAAAATACACATTTTGAACCCAAAAACCCATTTGAGTTTTTAAGTTCAAAATACAGGCCTACCTCCTCCCCTACAGCCTGCCTGTCCATCTCCAAAAATACCCTTTTTAATAATTATACGCTCCTCCTTTGCATTGAAAAAAAGCAAACAGTAAAGTTGCCAGATGCGGCCATCCTTCCATCCATTTGTCCTTCTGCATCTATTTTCCCAAACCATGCACTCATACTGTTATTATGTCGCCAAGTAATTAGACTACCTGGCCCAAACATTATGAATTATAAAAGGATAGCAGCATTAGTGAAAAATACACATTTTGAACCCAAAAACCCATTTGAGTTTTTAAGTTCAAAATACAGGCCTACCTCCTCCCCTACAGCCTGCCTGTCCATCTCCAAAAATACCCTTTTTAATAATTATTTGCTCCTCCTTTGCATTGAAAAAAAGCAAACAGTAAAGTTGCCAGATGCGGCCATCCTTTCATCCATTTGTCCTTCTGCATCTATTTTCCCAAACCATGCACTCATACTGTTATTATGTCGCCAAGTAATTAGACTACCTGGCCCAAAAATTATGGATTATAAAAGGGTAGCAGCAAAAGGGAACATTACCGTATTTATCGGGGTGTACAACGCACCGGCCTATAACACGCACCCTCATTTTACCAAGGATATTTGGGTAAAAAAAGTTTTTACCCAAATATCCTTCATAAAATGAGGGTGCGTGTGTGCATGTGTGTACCTCGATACACTGCTTCTCAACCCACAGAGCCCCCAGGAAAGGCAGGGGGAGAGAGGCCGTCGCTGCCTGCTTCTCTCCCCCTGCCTTTCCTGGGGTCTAGAGCCCTGCTACCGCCGCTTCTCTCCCCCTGCTATCGGCGCCGCTGCCCCTTCTCTCCCCCTGGCTATTGGTGCCGCTGTCCCATTGCCAGCGCCGATAGCCAGGGGGAGAGAAGCGGCGCCGGTAATGGGGCAATGGCACCGATAGCCAGGGGGGCATAAGGGGCAGCGGCACCCATTGCCGGCGCCGCTGCCCCGTTGCCTCCCCCATCCCTAGTTGTATAATTACCTGTTGCCGGGGTCGGGTCCGAGCTGCTTCAGGCCTCTGTTGTGCGTCCCCTGCATCATTGCTATGCGTTGCGAGACGCAATGACGAGTGACGTCTCTCGTCATTGCGCCACGCCATGCAAAGCATAGCAACGACGCAGGGAATGCACACCGGAGGCCTGAAGCAGCGCTGACCCGACCCCAGCAACAGTTAATTATACAACCGGGGATGGGGGAGGCAACGGGGCAGCGGCGCCAGCAATGGGTGCCGCTGCCCCTTCTTTCCCCCTGTCTGTCGACATCGCTGCCCCATTGCCGGCGCCGTTTCTCTCCCCCTGGCTATCGGCGCCGGCAATGGGGCAGCGGCACTGATAGCCAGGGGGAGAGAAGGGGCAGCAGCGCCGATAGCAGGGGTAACCATCATACACTCATACTGTTTTCACTTTGCCAAGTTATCGGACAACCTGGCCCCAAAATTATGGATTATAAAAGGATAGCAGCATAAGGGAAAAATGCACATTTTGAACCCAAAAACCCATTTGAGTTTTTAAGTTCAAAATACAGGCCTACCTCCTCCCCTACAGCCTGCCTGTCCATCTCCAAAAATAGCCTTTTAATAATTATACGCTCCTCCTTTGCATTGAAAAAAAGCAAACAGTAAAGTTGCCAGATGCGGCCATCCTTTCATCCATTTGTCCTTCTGCATCTATTTTCCCAAACCACGCACTCATACTGTTATTATGTCGCCAAGTAATTAGACTACCTGGCCCAAAAATTATGGATTATAAAAGGATAGCAGCATAAGGGAAAAATACACATTTTGAACCCAAAAACCCATTTGAGTTTTTAAGTTCAAAATACAGGCCTACCTCCTCCCCTACAGCCTGCCTGTCCATCTCCAAAAATACCCTTTTTAATAATTATACTCTCCTCCTTTGCATTGAAAAAAAGCAAACAGTAAAGTTGCCAGATGCGGCCATCCTTTCATCCATTTGTCCTTCTGCATCTATTTTCCCAAACCATGCACTCATACTGTTATTATGTCGCCAAGTAATTAGACTACCTGGCCCAAACATTATGAATTATAAAAGGATAGCAGCATTAGTGAAAAATATACATTTTGAACCCAAAAACCCATTTGAGTTTTTAAGTTCAAAATACAGGCCTACCTCCTCCCCTACAGCCTGCCTGTCCATCTCCAAAAATACCCTTTTTAATAATTATACGCTCCTCCTTTGCATTGAAAAAAAGCAAACAGTAAAGTTGCCAGATGCGGCCATCCTTTCATCCATTTGTCCTTCTGCATCTATTTTCCCAAACCATGCACTCATACTGTTATTATGTCGCCAAGTAATTAGACTACCTGGCCCAAAAATTATGGTTTATAAAAGGATAGCAGCATTAGTGAAATATACACATTTTGAACCCAAAAACCCATTTGAGTTTTTAAGTTCAAAATACAGGCCTACCTCCTCCCCTACAGCCTGCCTGTCCATCTCCAAAAATACCCTTTTTAATAATTATACGCTCCTCCTTTGCATTGAAAAAAAGCAAACAGTAAAGTTGCCAGATGCGGCCATCCTTTCATCCATTTGTCCTTCTGCATCTATTTTCCCAAACCATGCACTCATACTGTTATTATGTCGCCAAGTAATTAGACTACCTGGCGCAAAAATTATGGATTATAAAAGGGTAGCAGCATAAGGGAACATTACCGTATTTATCAGGGTGTACAACGCACTGGCCTATAACACGCACCCTCACTTTACCAAGGATATTTGGGTAAAAAAAGTTTTTACCCAAATATCCTTCATAAAATGAGGGTGCGTGTGTGTGCATGTGTGTACCCCGATACACTGCTTCTCAACCCACAGAGCCCCCAGGAAAGGCAGGGGGAGAGAGGCCGTCGCTGCCTGCTTATCTCCCCCTGCCTTTCCTGGGGTCTAGAGCCCTGCTACCGCCGCTTCTCTCCCCCTGCTATCGGTGCCGCTTTCCTTCTCTCCCCCTGGCTATCGGTGCCGCTGTCCCATTACCAGCGCCGATAGCCAGGGGAAAGAAGCGGCGCCGGTAATGGGGCAACGGCACCGATAGCCAGGGGGGCATAAGGGGCAGCGGCACCCATTGCCGGCGCCGCTGCCCCGTTGCCTCCCCCATCCCTAGTTGTATAATTACCTGTTGCCGGGGTCGGGTCCGAGCTGCTTCAGGCCTCTGTTGTGCGTCCACTGCATCATTGCTATGCGTTGCGAGACGCAATGACGAGTGACGTCTCTCGTCATTGCGCCGCGGCATGCAAAGCATAGCAACGACGCAGGGAATGCACACCGGAGGCCTGAAGCACCGCTGACCCGACCCCAGCAACAGTTAATTATACAACCGGGGATGGGGGAGGCAACGGGGCAGCGGCGCCGGCAATGGGTGCCGCTGCCCCTTCTTTCCCCCTGTCTGTCGACATCGCTGCCCCATTGCCGGCGCCGTTTCTCTCCCCCTGGCTATCGGCGCCGGCAATGGGGCAGCGGCACTGATAGCCAGGGGGAGAGAAGGGGCAGCAGCGCCAATAGCAAGGGTAACCATCATACACTCATACTGTTTTCACTTTGCCAAGTTATCGGACAACCTGGCCCCAAAATTATGGATTATAAAAGGATAGCAGCATAAGGGAAAAATACACATTTTGAACCCAAAAACCAATTTGAGTTTTTAAGTTCAAAATACAGGCCTACCTCCTCCCCTACAGCCTGCCTGTCCATCTCCAAAAATAGCCTTTTAATAATTATACGCTCCTCCTTTGCATTGAAAAAAAGCAAACAGTAAAGTTGCCAGATGCGGCCATCCTTCCATCCATTTGTCCTTCTGCATCTATTTTCCCAAACCATGCACTCATACTGTTATTATGTCGCCAAGTAATTAGACTACATGGCCCAAACATTATGAATTATAAAAGGATAGCAGCATTAGTGAAAAAAACACATTTTGAACCCAAAAACCCATTTGAGTTTTTAAGTTCAAAATACAGGCCTACCTCCTCCCCTACAGCCTGCCTGTCCATCTTCAAAAATACCCTTTTTAATAATTATACGCTCCTCCTTTGCATTGAAAAAAAGCAAACAGTAAAGTTGCCAGATGCGGCCATCCTTTCATCCATTTGTCCTTCTGCATCTATTTTCCCAAACCATGCACTCATACTGTTATTATGTCGCCAAGTAATTAGACTACCTGGCCCAAAAATTATGGATTATAAAAGGGTAGCAGCAAAAGGGAACATTACCGTATTTATCGGGGTGTACAACGCACCGGCCTATAACACGCACCCTCATTTTACCAAGGATATTTGGGTAAAAAAAGTTTTTACCCAAATATCCTTCATAAAATGAGGGTGCGTGTGTGTGCATGTGTGTACCTCGATACACTGCTTCTCAACCCACAGAGCCCCCAGGAAAGGCAGGGGGAGAGAGGCCGTCGCTGCCTGCTTCTCTCCCCCTGCCTTTCCTGGGGTCTAGAGCCCTGCTACCGCCGCTTCTCTCCCCCTGCTATCGGCGCCGCTGCCCCTTCTCTCCCCCTGGCTATTGGTGCCGCTGTCCCATTGCCAGCGCCGATAGCCAGGGGGAGAGAAGCGGCGCCGGTAATGGGGCAATGGCACCGATAGCCAGGGGGGCATAAGGGGCAGCGGCACCCATTGCCGGCGCCGCTGCCCCGTTGCCTCCCCCATCCCTAGTTGTATAATTACCTGTTGCCGGGGTCGGGTCCGAGCTGCTTCAGGCCTCTGTTGTGCGTCCCCTGCATCATTGCTATGCGTTGCGAGACGCAATGACGAGTGACGTCTCTCGTCATTGCGCCGCGCCATGCAAAGCATAGCAACGACGCAGGGAATGCACACCGGAGGCCTGAAGCAGCGCTGACCCGACCCCAGTAACAGTTACTTATACAACCGGGGATGGGGGAGGCAACGGGGCAGCGGCGCCGGCAATGGGTGCCGCTGCCCCTTCTTTCCCCCTGTCTGTCGACATCGCTGCCCCATTGCCGGCGCCGTTTCTCTCCCCCTGGCTATCGGCGCCGGCAATGGGGCAGCGGCACTGATAGCCAGGGGGAGAGAAGGGGCAGCAGCGCCGATAGCAGGGGTAACCATCATACACTCATACTGTTTTCACTTTGCCAAGTTATCGGACAACCTGGCCCCAAAATTATGGATTATAAAAGGATAGCAGCATAAGGGAAAAATGCACATTTTGAACCCAAAAACCCATTTGAGTTTTTAAGTTCAAAATACAGGCCTACCTCCTCCCCTACAGCCTGCCTGTCCATCTCCAAAAATAGCCTTTTAATAATTATACGCTCCTCCTTTGCATTGAAAAAAAGCAAACAGTAAAGTTGCCAGATGCGGCCATCCTTCCATCCATTTGTCCTTCTGCATCTATTTTCCCAAACCATGCACTCATACTGTTATTATGTCGCCAAGTAATTAGACTACCTGGCCCAAACATTATGAATTATAAAAGGATAGCAGCATTAGTGAAAAAAACACATTTTGAACCCAAAAACCCATTTGAGTTTTTAAGTTCAAAATACAGGCCTACCTCCTCCCCTACAGCCTGCCTGTCCATCTCCAAAAATACCCTTTTTAATAATTATACGCTCCTCCTTTGCATTGAAAAAAAGCAAACAGTAAAGTTGCCAGATGCGGCCATCCTTTCATCCATTTGTCCTTCTGCATCTATTTTCCCAAACCATGCACTCATACTGTTATTATGTCGCCAAGTAATTAGACTACCTGGCCCAAAAATTATGGATTATAAAAGGGTAGCAGCAAAAGGGAACATTACCGTATTTATCGGGGTGTACAACGCACCGGCCTATAACACGCACCCTCATTTTACCAAGGATATTTGGGTAAAAAAAGTTTTTACCCAAATATCCTTCATAAAATGAGGGTGCGTGTGTGTGCATGTGTGTACCTCGATACACTGCTTCTCAACCCACAGAGCCCCCAGGAAAGGCAGGGGGAGAGAGGCCGTCGCTGCCTGCTTCTCTCCCCCTGCCTTTCCTGGGGTCTAGAGCCCTGCTACCGCCGCTTCTCTCCCCCTGCTATCGGCGCCGCTGCCCCTTCTCTCCCCCTGGCTATTGGTGCCGCTGTCCCATTGCCAGCGCCGATAGCCAGGGGGAGAGAAGCGGCGCCGGTAATGGGGCAATGGCACCGATAGCCAGGGGGGCATAAGGGGCAGCGGCACCCATTGCCGGCGCCGCTGCCCCGTTGCCTCCCCCATCCCTAGTTGTATAATTACCTGTTGCCGGGGTCGGGTCCGAGCTGCTTCAGGCCTCTGTTGTGCGTCCCCTGCATCATTGCTATGCGTTGCGAGACGCAATGACGAGTGACGTCTCTCGTCATTGCGCCGCGCCATGCAAAGCATAGCAACGACGCAGGGAATGCACACCGGAGGCCTGAAGCAGCGCTGACCCGACCCCAGCAACAGTTACTTATACAACCTGGGATGGGGGAGGCAACGGGGCAGCGGCGCCGGCAATGGGTGCCGCTGCCCCTTCTTTCCCCCTGTCTGTCGACATCGCTGCCCCATTGCCGGCGCCGTTTCTCTCCCCCTGGCTATCGGCGCCGGCAATGGGGCAGCGGCACTGATAGCCAGGGGGAGAGAAGGGGCAGCAGCGCCAATAGCAAGGGTAACCATCATACACTCATACTGTTTTCACTTTGCCAAGTTATCGGACAACCTGGCCCCAAAATTATGGATTATAAAAGGATAGCAGCATAAGGGAAAAATACACATTTTGAACCCAAAAACCAATTTGAGTTTTTAAGTTCAAAATACAGGCCTACCTCCTCCCCTACAGCCTGCCTGTCCATCTCCAAAAATAGCCTTTTAATAATTATACGCTCCTCCTTTGCATTGAAAAAAATCAAACAGTAAAGTTGCCAGATGCGGCCATCCTTTCATCCATTTGTCCTTCTGCATCTATTTTCCCAAACCATGCACTCATACTGTTATTATGTCGCCAAGTAATTAGACTACCTGGCCCAAACATTATGAATTATAAAAGGATAGCAGCATTAGTGAAAAATACACATTTTGAACCCAAAAACCCATTTGAGTTTTTAAGTTCAAAATACAGGCCTACCTCCTCCCCTACAGCCTGCCTGTCCATCTCCAAAAATACCCTTTTTAATAATTATACGCTCCTCCTTTGCATTGAAAAAAAGCAAACAGTAAAGTTGCCAGATGCGGCCATCCTTCCATCCATTTGTCCTTCTGCATCTATTTTCCCAAACCATGCACTCATACTGTTATTATGTCGCCAAGTAATTAGACTACCTGGCCCAAACATTATGAATTATAAAAGGATAGCAGCATTAGTGAAAAATACACATTTTGAACCCAAAAACCCATTTGAGTTTTTAAGTTCAAAATACAGGCCTACCTCCTCCCCTACAGCCTGCCTGTCCATCTCCAAAAATACCCTTTTTAATAATTATACGCTCCTCCTTTGCATTGAAAAAAAGCAAACAGTAAAGTTGCCAGATGCGGCCATCCTTTCATCCATTTGTCCTTCTGCATCTATTTTCCCAAACCATGCACTCATACTGTTATTATGTCGCCAAGTAATTAGACTACCTGGCCCAAAAATTATGGATTATAAAAGGGTAGCAGCAAAAGGGAACATTACCGTATTTATCGGGGTGTACAACGCACCGGCCTATAACACGCACCCTCATTTTACCAAGGATATTTGGGTAAAAAAAGTTTTTACCCAAATATCCTTCATAAAATGAGGGTGCGTGTGTGCATGTGTGTACCTCGATACACTGCTTCTCAACCCACAGAGCCCCCAGGAAAGGCAGGGGGAGAGAGGCCGTCGCTGCCTGCTTCTCTCCCCCTGCCTTTCCTGGGGTCTAGAGCCCTGCTACCGCCGCTTCTCTCCCCCTGCTATCGGCGCCGCTGCCCCTTCTCTCCCCCTGGCTATTGGTGCCGCTGTCCCATTGCCAGCGCCGATAGCCAGGGGGAGAGAAGCAGCGCCGGTAATGGGGCAATGGCACCGATAGCCAGGGGGGCATAAGGGGCAGCGGCACCCATTGCCGGCGCCGCTGCCCCGTTGCCTCCCCCATCCCTAGTTGTATAATTACCTGTTGCCGGGGTCGGGTCCGAGCTGCTTCAGGCCTCTGTTGTGCGTCCCCTGCATCATTGCTATGCGTTGCGAGACGCAATGACGAGTGACGTCTCTCGTCATTGCGCCACGCCATGCAAAGCATAGCAACGACGCAGGGAATGCACACCGGAGGCCTGAAGCAGCGCTGACCCGACCCCAGCAACAGTTAATTATACAACCGGGGATGGGGGAGGCAACGGGGCAGCGGCGCCGGCAATGGGTGCCGCTGCCCCTTCTTTCCCCCTGTCTGTCGACATCGCTGCCCCATTGCCGGCGCCGTTTCTCTCCCCCTGGCTATCGGCGCCGGCAATGGGGCAGCGGCACTGATAGCCAGGGGGAGAGAAGGGGCAGCAGCGCCAATAGCAAGGGTAACCATCATACACTCATACTGTTTTCACTTTGCCAAGTTATCGGACAACCTGGCCCCAAAATTATGGATTATAAAAGGATAGCAGCATAAGGGAAAAATACACATTTTGAACCCAAAAACCAATTTGAGTTTTTAAGTTCAAAATACAGGCCTACCTCCTCCCCTACAGCCTGCCTGTCCATCTCCAAAAATAGCCTTTTAATAATTATACGCTCCTCCTTTGCATTGAAAAAAAGCAAACAGTAAAGTTGCCAGATGCGGCCATCCTTCCATCCATTTGTCCTTCTGCATCTATTTTCCCAAACCATGCACTCATACTGTTATTATGTCGCCAAGTAATTAGACTACATGGCCCAAACATTATGAATTATAAAAGGATAGCAGCATTAGTGAAAAAAACACATTTTGAACCCAAAAACCCATTTGAGTTTTTAAGTTCAAAATACAGGCCTACTTCCTCCCCTACAGCCTGCCTGTCCATCTTCAAAAATACCCTTTTTAATAATTATACGCTCCTCCTTTGCATTGAAAAAAAGCAAACAGTAAAGTTGCCAGATGCGGCCATCCTTTCATCCATTTGTCCTTCTGCATCTATTTTCCCAAACCATGCACTCATACTGTTATTATGTCGCCAAGTAATAAGACTACCTGGCCCAAAAATTATGGATTATAAAAGGGTAGCAGCAAAAGGGAACATTACCGTATTTATCGGGGTGTACAACGCACCGGCCTATAACACGCACGAGACGCAATGACGAGTGACGTCTCTCGTCATTGCGCCGCTGCATGCAAAGCATAGCAACGACGCAGGGAATGCACACCGGAGGCCTGAAGCAGCGCTGACCCAACCCCAGCAACAGTTAATTATACAACCGGGGATGGAGGAGGCAACGGGGCAGCGGCGCCGGCAATGGGTGCCGCTGCCCCTTCTTTCCCCCTGTCTGTCGACATCGCTGCCCCATTGCCGGCGCCATTTCTCTCCCCCTGGCTATCGGCGCCGGCAATGGGGCAGCGGCACTGATAGCCAGGGGGAGAGAAGGGGCAGCAGCGCCGATAGCAGGGGTAACCATCATACACTCATATTGTTTTCACTTTGCCAAGTTATCGGACAACCTGGCCCCAAAATTATGGATTATAAAAGGATAGCAGCATAAGGGAAAAATGCACATTTTGAACCCAAAAACCCATTTGAGTTTTTAAGTTCAAAATACAGGCCTACCTCCTCCCCTACAGCCTGCCTGTCCATCTCCAAAAATAGCCTTTTAATAATTATACGCTCCTCCTTTGCATTGAAAAAAAGCAAACAGTAAAGTTGCCAGATGCGGCCATCCTTTCATCCATTTGTCCTTCTGCATATATTTTCCCAAACCACGCACTCATACTGTTATTATGTCGCCAAGTAATTAGACTACCTGGCCCAAAAATTATGGATTATAAAAGGATAGCAGCATAAGGGAAAAATACACATTTTGAACCCAAAAACCCATTTGAGTTTTTAAGTTCAAAATACAGGCCTACCTCCTCCCCTACAGCCTGCCTGTCCATCTCCAAAAATACCCTTTTTAATAATTATACGCTCCTCCTTTGCATTGAAAAAAAGCAAACAGTAAAGTTGCCAGATGCGGCCATCCTTTCATCCATTTGTCCTTCTGCATCTATTTTCCCAAACCATGCACTCATACTGTTATTATGTCGCCAAGTAATTAGACTACCTGGCCCAAACATTATGAATTATAAAAGGATAGCAGCATTAGTGAAAAATACACATTTTGAACCCAAAAACCCATTTGAGTTTTTAAGTTCAAAATACAGGCCTACCTCCTCCCCTACAGCCTGCCTGTCCATCTCCAAAAATACCCTTTTTAATAATTATACGCTCCTCCTTTGCATTGAAAAAAAGCAAACAGTAAAGTTGCCAGATGCGGCCATCCTTCCATCCATTTGTCCTTCTGCATCTATTTTCCCAAACCATGCACTCATACTGTTATTATGTCGCCAAGTAATTAGACTACCTGGCCCAAACATTATGAATTATAAAAGGATAGCAGCATTAGTGAAAAAAACACATTTTGAACCCAAAAACCCATTTGAGTTTTTAAGTTCAAAATACAGGCCTACCTCCTCCCCTACAGCCTGCCTGTCCATCTCCAAAAATACCCTTTTTAATAATTAGACGCTCCTCCTTTGCATTGAAAAAAAGCAAACAGTAAAGTTGCCAGATGCGGCCATCCTTTCATCCATTTGTCCTTCTGCATCTATTTTCCCAAACCATGCACTCATACTGTTATTATGTCGCCAAGTAATTAGACTACCTGGCCCAAAAATTATGGATTATAAAAGGGTAGCAGCAAAAGGGAACATTACCGTATTTATCGGGGTGTACAACGCACCGGCCTATAACACGCACCCTCATTTTACCAAGGATATTTGGGTAAAAAAAGTTTTTACCCAAATATCCTTCATAAAATGAGGGTGCGTGTGTGTGCATGTGTGTACCTCGATACACTGCTTCTCAACCCACAGAGCCCCCAGGAAAGGCAGGGGGAGAGAGGCCGTCGCTGCCTGCTTCTCTCCCCCTGCCTTTCCTGGGGTCTAGAGCCCTGCTACCGCCGCTTCTCTCCCCCTGCTATCGGCGCCGCTGCCCCTTCTCTCCCCCTGGCTATTGGTGCCGCTGTCCCATTGCCAGCGCCGATAGCCAGGGGGAGAGAAGCGGCGCCGGTAATGGGGCAATGGCACCGATAGCCAGGGGGGCATAAGGGGCAGCGGCACCCATTGCCGGCGCCGCTGCCCCGTTGCCTCCCCCATCCCTAGTTGTATAATTACCTGTTGCCGGGGTCGGGTCCGAGCTGCTTCAGGCCTCTGTTGTGCGTCCCCTGCATCATTGCTATGCGTTGCGAGACGCAATGACGAGTGACGTCTCTCGTCATTGCGCCGCGCCATGCAAAGCATAGCAACGACGCAGGGAATGCACACCGGAGTCCTGAAGCAGCGCTGACCCGACCCCAGCAACAGTTACTTATACAACCGGGGATGGGGGAGGCAACGGGGCAGCGGCGCCGGCAATGGGTGCCGCTGCCCCTTCTTTCCCCCTGTCTGTCGACATCGCTGCCCCATTGCCGGCGCCATTTCTCTCCCCCTGGCTATCGGCGCCGGCAATGGGGCAGCGGCACTGATAGCCAGGGGGAGAGAAGGGGCAGCAGCGCCAATAGCAAGGGTAACCATCATACACTCATACTGTTTTCACTTTGCCAAGTTATCGGACAACCTGGCCCCAAAATTATGGATTATAAAAGGATAGCAGCATAAGGGAAAAATACAAATTTTGAACCCAAAAACCCATTTGAGTTTTTAAGTTCAAAATACAGGCCTACCTCCTCCCCTACAGCCTGCCTGTCCATCTCCAAAAATACCCTTTTTAATAATTAGACGCTCCTCCTTTGCATTGAAAAAAAGCAAACAGTAAAGTTGCCAGATGCGGCCATCCTTCCATCCATTTGTCCTTCTGCATCTATTTTCCCAAACCATGCACTCATACTGTTATTATGTCGCCAAGTAATTAGACTACCTGGCCCAAACATTATGAATTATAAAAGGATAGCAGCATTAGTGAAAAAAACACATTTTGAACCCAAAAACCCATTTGAGTTTTTAAGTTCAAAATACAGGCCTACCTCCTCCCCTACAGCCTGCCTGTCCATCTCCAAAAATACCCTTTTTAATAATTATACGCTCCTCCTTTGCATTGAAAAAAAGCAAACAGTAAAGTTGCCAGATGCGGCCATCCTTTCATCCATTTGTCCTTCTGCATCTATTTTCCCAAACCATGCACTCATACTGTTATTATGTCGCCAAGTAATTAGACTACCTGGCCCAAAAATTATGGATTATAAAAGGGTAGCAGCAAAAGGGAACATTACCGTATTTATCGGGGTGTACAACGCACCGGCCTATAACACGCACCCTCATTTTACCAAGGATATTTGGGTAAAAAAAGTTTTTACCCAAATATCCTTCATAAAATGAGGGTGCGTGTGTGCATGTGTGTACCTCGATACACTGCTTCTCAACCCACAGAGCCCCCAGGAAAGGCAGGGGGAGAGAGGCCGTCGCTGCCTGCTTCTCTCCCCCTGCCTTTCCTGGGGTCTAGAGCCCTGCTACCGCCGCTTCTCTCCCCCTGCTATCGGCGCCGCTGCCCCTTCTCTCCCCCTGGCTATTGGTGCCGCTGTCCCATTGCCAGCGCCGATAGCCAGGGGGAGAGAAGCGGCGCCGGTAATGGGGCAATGGCACCGATAGCCAGGGGGGCATAAGGGGCAGCGGCACCCATTGCCGGCGCCGCTGCCCCGTTGCCTCCCCCATCCCTAGTTGTATAATTACCTGTTGCCGGGGTCGGGTCCGAGCTGCTTCAGGCCTCTGTTGTGCGTCCCCTGCATCATTGCTATGCGTTGCGAGACGCAATGACGAGTGACGTCTCTCGTCATTGCGCCACGCCATGCAAAGCATAGCAACGACGCAGGGAATGCACACCGGAGGCCTGAAGCAGCGCTGACCCGACCCCAGCAACAGTTAATTATACAACCGGGGATGGGGGAGGCAACGGGGCAGCGGCGCCGGCAATGGGTGCCGCTGCCCCTTCTTTCCCCCTGTCTGTCGACATCGCTGCCCCATTGCCGGCGCCGTTTCTCTCCCCCTGGCTATCGGCGCCGGCAATGGGGCAGCGGCACTGATAGCCAGGGGGAGAGAAGGGGCAGCAGCGCCAATAGCAAGGGTAACCATCATACACTCATACTGTTTTCACTTTGCCAAGTTATCGGACAACCTGGCCCCAAAATTATGGATTATAAAAGGATAGCAGCATAAGGGAAAAATACACATTTTGAACCCAAAAACCAATTTGAGTTTTTAAGTTCAAAATACAGGCCTACCTCCTCCCCTACAGCCTGCCTGTCCATCTCCAAAAATAGCCTTTTAATAATTATACGCTCCTCCTTTGCATTGAAAAAAAGCAAACAGTAAAGTTGCCAGATGCGGCCATCCTTCCATCCATTTGTCCTTCTGCATCTATTTTCCCAAACCATGCACTCATACTGTTATTATGTCGCCAAGTAATTAGACTACATGGCCCAAACATTATGAATTATAAAAGGATAGCAGCATTAGTGAAAAAAACACATTTTGAACCCAAAAACCCATTTGAGTTTTTAAGTTCAAAATACAGGCCTACTTCCTCCCCTACAGCCTGCCTGTCCATCTTCAAAAATACCCTTTTTAATAATTATACGCTCCTCCTTTGCATTGAAAAAAAGCAAACAGTAAAGTTGCCAGATGCGGCCATCCTTTCATCCATTTGTCCTTCTGCATCTATTTTCCCAAACCATGCACTCATACTGTTATTATGTCGCCAAGTAATTAGACTACCTGGCCCAAAAATTATGGATTATAAAAGGGTAGCAGCAAAAGGGAACATTACCGTATTTATCGGGGTGTACAACGCACCGGCCTATAACACGCACGAGACGCAATGACGAGTGACGTCTCTCGTCATTGCGCCGCTGCATGCAAAGCATAGCAACGACGCAGGGAATGCACACCGGAGGCCTGAAGCAGCGCTGACCCAACCCCAGCAACAGTTAATTATACAACCGGGGATGGAGGAGGCAACGGGGCAGCGGCGCCGGCAATGGGTGCCGCTGCCCCTTCTTTCCCCCTGTCTGTCGACATCGCTGCCCCATTGCCGGCGCCATTTCTCTCCCCCTGGCTATCGGCGCCGGCAATGGGGCAGCGGCACTGATAGCCAGGGGGAGAGAAGGGGCAGCAGCGCCGATAGCAGGGGTAACCATCATACACTCATATTGTTTTCACTTTGCCAAGTTATCGGACAACCTGGCCCCAAAATTATGGATTATAAAAGGATAGCAGCATAAGGGAAAAATGCACATTTTGAACCCAAAAACCCATTTGAGTTTTTAAGTTCAAAATACAGGCCTACCTCCTCCCCTACAGCCTGCCTGTCCATCTCCAAAAATAGCCTTTTAATAATTATACGCTCCTCCTTTGCATTGAAAAAAAGCAAACAGTAAAGTTGCCAGATGCGGCCATCCTTTCATCCATTTGTCCTTCTGCATATATTTTCCCAAACCACGCACTCATACTGTTATTATGTCGCCAAGTAATTAGACTACCTGGCCCAAAAATTATGGATTATAAAAGGATAGCAGCATAAGGGAAAAATACACATTTTGAACCCAAAAACCCATTTGAGTTTTTAAGTTCAAAATACAGGCCTACCTCCTCCCCTACAGCCTGCCTGTCCATCTCCAAAAATACCCTTTTTAATAATTATACGCTCCTCCTTTGCATTGAAAAAAAGCAAACAGTAAAGTTGCCAGATGCGGCCATCCTTTCATCCATTTGTCCTTCTGCATCTATTTTCCCAAACCATGCACTCATACTGTTATTATGTCGCCAAGTAATTAGACTACCTGGCCCAAACATTATGAATTATAAAAGGATAGCAGCATTAGTGAAAAATACACATTTTGAACCCAAAAACCCATTTGAGTTTTTAAGTTCAAAATACAGGCCTACCTCCTCCCCTACAGCCTGCCTGTCCATCTCCAAAAATACCCTTTTTAATAATTATACGCTCCTCCTTTGCATTGAAAAAAAGCAAACAGTAAAGTTGCCAGATGCGGCCATCCTTCCATCCATTTGTCCTTCTGCATCTATTTTCCCAAACCATGCACTCATACTGTTATTATGTCGCCAAGTAATTAGACTACCTGGCCCAAACATTATGAATTATAAAAGGATAGCAGCATTAGTGAAAAAAACACATTTTGAACCCAAAAACCCATTTGAGTTTTTAAGTTCAAAATACAGGCCTACCTCCTCCCCTACAGCCTGCCTGTCCATCTCCAAAAATACCCTTTTTAATAATTATACGCTCCTCCTTTGCATTGAAAAAAAGCAAACAGTAAAGTTGCCAGATGCGGCCATCCTTTCATCCATTTGTCCTTCTGCATCTATTTTCCCAAACCATGCACTCATACTGTTATTATGTCGCCAAGTAATTAGACTACCTGGCCCAAAAATTATGGATTATAAAAGGGTAGCAGCAAAAGGGAACATTACCGTATTTATCGGGGTGTACAACGCACCGGCCTATAACACGCACCCTCATTTTACCAAGGATATTTGGGTAAAAAAAGTTTTTACCCAAATATCCTTCATAAAATGAGGGTGCGTGTGTGTGCATGTGTGTACCTCGATACACTGCTTCTCAACCCACAGAGCCCCCAGGAAAGGCAGGGGGAGAGAGGCCGTCGCTGCCTGCTTCTCTCCCCCTGCCTTTCCTGGGGTCTAGAGCCCTGCTACCGCCGCTTCTCTCCCCCTGCTATCGGCGCCGCTGCCCCTTCTCTCCCCCTGGCTATTGGTGCCGCTGTCCCATTGCCAGCGCCGATAGCCAGGGGGAGAGAAGCGGCGCCGGTAATGGGGCAATGGCACCGATAGCCAGGGGGGCATAAGGGGCAGCGGCACCCATTGCCGGCGCCGCTGCCCCGTTGCCTCCCCCATCCCTAGTTGTATAATTACCTGTTGCCGGGGTCGGGTCCGAGCTGCTTCAGGCCTCTGTTGTGCGTCCCCTGCATCATTGCTATGCGTTGCGAGACGCAATGACGAGTGACGTCTCTCGTCATTGCGCCGCGCCATGCAAAGCATAGCAACGACGCAGGGAATGCACACCGGAGGCCTGAAGCAGCGCTGACCCGACCCCAGCAACAGTTACTTATACAACCGGGGATGGGGGAGGCAACGGGGCAGCGGCGCCGGCAATGGGTGCCGCTGCCCCTTCTTTCCCCCTGTCTGTCGACATCGCTGCCCCATTGCCGGCGCCATTTCTCTCCCCCTGGCTATCGGCGCCGGCAATGGGGCAGCGGCACTGATAGCCAGGGGGAGAGAAGGGGCAGCAGCGCCAATAGCAAGGGTAACCATCATACACTCATACTGTTTTCACTTTGCCAAGTTATCGGACAACCTGGCCCCAAAATTATGGATTATAAAAGGATAGCAGCATAAGGGAAAAATACAAATTTTGAACCCAAAAACCCATTTGAGTTTTTAAGTTCAAAATACAGGCCTACCTCCTCCCCTACAGCCTGCCTGTCCATCTCCAAAAATACCCTTTTTAATAATTAGACGCTCCTCCTTTGCATTGAAAAAAAGCAAACAGTAAAGTTGCCAGATGCGGCCATCCTTCCATCCATTTGTCCTTCTGCATCTATTTTCCCAAACCATGCACTCATACTGTTATTATGTCGCCAAGTAATTAGACTACCTGGCCCAAACATTATGAATTATAAAAGGATAGCAGCATTAGTGAAAAAAACACATTTTGAACCCAAAAACCCATTTGAGTTTTTAAGTTCAAAATACAGGCCTACCTCCTCCCCTACAGCCTGCCTGTCCATCTCCAAAAATACCCTTTTTAATAATTATACGCTCCTCCTTTGCATTGAAAAAAAGCAAACAGTAAAGTTGCCAGATGCGGCCATCCTTTCATCCATTTGTCCTTCTGCATCTATTTTCCCAAACCATGCACTCATACTGTTATTATGTCGCCAAGTAATTAGACTACCTGGCCCAAAAATTATGGATTATAAAAGGGTAGCAGCAAAAGGGAACATTACCGTATTTATCGGGGTGTACAACGCACCGGCCTATAACACGCATCCTCATTTTACCAAGGATATTTGGGTAAAAAAAGTTTTTACCCAAATATCCTTCATAAAATGAGGGTGCGTGTGTGTGCATGTATGTACCTCGATACACTGCTTCTCAACCCACAGAGCCCCCAGGAAAGGCAGGGGGAGAGAGGCCGTCGCTGCCTGCTTCTCTCCCCCTGCCTTTCCTGGGGTCTAGAGCCCTGCTACCGCCGCTTCTCTCCCCCTGCTATCGGCGCCGCTGCCCCTTCTCTCCCCCTGGCTATTGGTGCCGCTGTCCCATTGCCAGCGCCGATAGCCAGGGGGAGAGAAGCGGCGCCGGTAATGGGGCAATGGCACCGATAGCCAGGGGGGCATAAGGGGCAGCGGCACCCATTGCCGGCGCCGCTGCCCCGTTGCCTCCCCCATCCCTAGTTGTATAATTACCTGTTGCCGGGGTCGGGTCCGAGCTGCTTCAGGCCTCTGTTGTGCGTCCCCTGCATCATTGCTATGCGTTGCGAGACGCAATGACGAGTGACGTCTCTCGTCATTGCGCCGCGCCATGCAAAGCATAGCAACGACGCAGGGAATGCACACCGGAGGCCTGAAGCAGCGCTGACCTGACCCCAGCAACAGTTACTTATACAACCGGGGATGGGGGAGGCAACGGGGCAGCGGCGCTGGCAATGGGTGCCGCTGCCCCTTCTTTCCCCCTGTCTGTCGACATCGCTGCCCCATTGCCGGCGCCGTTTCTCTCCCCCTGGCTATCGGCGCCGGCAATGGGGCAGCGGCACTGATAGCCAGGGGGAGAGAAGGGGCAGCAGCGCCAATAGCAAGGGTAACCATCATACACTCATACTGTTTTCACTTTGCCAAGTTATCGGACAACCTGGCCCCAAAATTATGGATTATAAAAGGATAGCAGCATAAGGGAAAAATACACATTTTGAACCCAAAAACCAATTTGAGTTTTTAAGTTCAAAATACAGGCCTACCTCCTCCCCTACAGCCTGCCTGTCCATCTCCAAAAATACCCTTTTTAATAATTATACGCTCCTCCTTTGCATTGAAAAAAAGCAAACAGTAAAGTTGCCAGATGCGGCCATCCTTTCATCCATTTGTCCTTCTGCATCTATTTTCCCAAACCACGCACTCATACTGTTATTATGTCGCCAAGTAATTAGACTACCTGGCCCAAAAATTATGGATTATAAAAGGATAGTAGCATAAGGGAAAAATACACATTTTGAACCCAAAAACCCATTTGAGTTTTTAAGTTCAAAATACAGGCCTACCTCCTCCCCTACAGCCTGCCTGTCCATCTCCAAAAATACCCTTTTTAATAATTATACGCTCCTCCTTTGCATTGAAAAAAAGCAAACAGTAAAGTTGCCAGATGCGGCCATCCTTTCATCCATTTGTCCTTCTGCATCTATTTTCCCAAACCATGCACTCATACTGTTATTATGTCGCCAAGTAATTAGACTACCTGGCCCAAACATTATGAATTATAAAAGGATAGCAGCATTAGTGAAAAAAACACAGTTTGAACCCAAAAACCCATTTGAGTTTTTAAGTTCAAAATACAGGCCTACCTCCTCCCCTACAGCCTGCCTGTCCATCTCCAAAAATACCCTTTTTTAATATTTATACGCTCCTCCTTTGCATTGAAAAAAAGCAAACAGTAAAGTTGCCAGATGAGGCCATCCTTTCATCCATTTGTCCTTCTGCATCTATTTTCCCAAACCATGCACTCATACTGTTATTATGTCGCCAAGTAATTAGACTACCTGGCCCAAACATTATGAATTATAAAAGGATAGCAGCATTAGTGAAAAATACACATTTTGAACCCAAAAACCCATTTGAGTTTTTAAGTTCAAAATACAGGCCTACCTCCTCCCCTACAGCCTGCCTGTCCATCTCCAAAAATACCCTTTTTAATAATTATACGCTCCTCCTTTGCATTGAAAAAAAGCAAACAGTAAAGTTGCCAGATGCGGCCATCCTTTCATCCATTTGTCCTTCTGCATCTATTTTCCCAAACCATGCACTCATACTGTTATTATGTCGCCAAGTAATTAGACTACCTGGCCCAAAAATTATGGTTTATAAAAGGATAGCAGCATTAGTGAAAAATACACATTTTGAACCCAAAAACCCATTTGAGTTTTTAAGTTCAAAATACAGGCCTACCTCCTCCCCTACAACCTGCCTGTCCATCTCCAAAAATACCCTTTTTAATAATTATACGCTCCTCCTTTGCATTGAAAAAAAGCAAACAGTAAAGTTGCCAGATGCAGCCATCCTTTCATCCATTTGTCCTTCTGCATCTATTTTCCCAAACCATGCACTCATACTGTTATTATGTCGCCAAGTAATTAGACTACCTGGCCCAAAAATTATGGATTATAAAAGGGTAGCAGCATAAGGGAACATTACCGTATTTATCAGGGTGTACAACGCACTGGCCTATAACACGCACCCTCACTTTACCAAGGATATTTGGGTAAAAAAAGTTTTTACCCAAATATCCTTCATAAAATGAGGGTGCGTGTGTGTGCATGTGTGTACCTCGATACACTGCTTCTCAACCCACAGAGCCCCCAGGAAAGGCAGGGGGAGAGAGGCCGTCGCTGCCTGCTTCTCTCCCCCTGCCTTTCCTGGGGTCTAGAGCCCTGCTACCGCCGCTTCTCTCCCCCTGCTATCGGCGCCGCTGCCCCTTCTCTCCCCCTGGCTATTGGTGCCGCTGTCCCATTGCCAGCGCCGATAGCCAGGGGGAGAGAAGCGGCGCCGGTAATGGGGCAATGGCACCGATAGCCAGGGGGGCATAAGGGGCAGCGGCACCCATTGCCGACGCCGCTGCCCCGTTGCCTCCCCCATCCCTAGTTGTATAATTACCTGTTGCCGGGGTCGGGTCCGAGCTGCTTCAGGCCTCTGTTGTGCGTCCCATGCATCATTGCTATGCGTTGCGAGACGCAATGACGAGTGACGTCTCTCGTCATTGCGCCGCGCCATGCAAAGCATAGCAACGACGCAGGGAATGCACACCGGAGGCCTGAAGCAGCGCTGACCCGACCCCAGCAACAGTTAATTATACAACCGGGGATGGGGGAGGCAACGGGGCACGGCGCCGGCAATGGGTGCCGCTGCCCCTTCTTTCCCCCTGTCTGTCGACATCGCTGCCCCATTGCCGGCGCCGTTTCTCTCCCCCTGGCTATCGGCGCCGGCAATGGGGCAGCGGCACTGATAGCCAGGGGAAGATAAGGGGCAGCAGCGCAAATAGCAGGGGTAACCATCATACACTCATACTGTTTTCACTTTGCCAAGTTATCGGACAACCTGGCCCCAAAATTATGGATTATAAAAGGATAGCAGCATAAGGGAAAAATGCACATTTTGAACCCAAAAACCCATTTGAGTTTTTAAGTTCAAAATACAGGCCTACCTCCTCCCCTACAGCCTGCCTGTCCATCTCCAAAAATAGCCTTTTAATAATTATACGCTCCTCCTTTGCATTGAAAAAAATCAAACAGTAAAGTTGCCAGATGCGGCCATCCTTTCATCCATTTGTCCTTCTGCATCTATTTTCCCAAACCATGCACTCATACTGTTATTATGTCGCCAAGTAATTAGACTACCTGGCCCAAACATTATGAATTATAAAAGGATAGCAGCATTAGTGAAAAATACACATTTTGAACCCAAAAACCCATTTGAGTTTTTAAGTTCAAAATACAGGCCTACCTCCTCCCCTACAGCCTGCCTGTCCATCTCCAAAAATACCCTTTTTAATAATTATACGCTCCTCCTTTGCATTGAAAAAAAGCAAACAGTAAAGTTGCCAGATGCGGCCATCCTTCCATCCATTTGTCCTTCTGCATCTATTTTCCCAAACCATGCACTCATACTGTTATTATGTCGCCAAGTAATTAGACTACCTGGCCCAAACATTATGAATTATAAAAGGATAGCAGCATTAGTGAAAAATACACATTTTGAACCCAAAAACCCATTTGAGTTTTTAAGTTCAAAATACAGGCCTACCTCCTCCCCTACAGCCTGCCTGTCCATCTCCAAAAATACCCTTTTTAATAATTATACGCTCCTCCTTTGCATTGAAAAAAAGCAAACAGTAAAGTTGCCAGATGCGGCCATCCTTTCATCCATTTGTCCTTCTGCATCTATTTTCCCAAACCATGCACTCATACTGTTATTATGTCGCCAAGTAATTAGACTACCTGGCCCAAAAATTATGGATTATAAAAGGGTAGCAGCAAAAGGGAACATTACCGTATTTATCGGGGTGTACAACGCACCGGCCTATAACACGCACCCTCATTTTACCAAGGATATTTGGGTAAAAAAAGTTTTTACCCAAATATCCTTCATAAAATGAGGGTGCATGTGTGCATGTGTGTACCTCGATACACTGCTTCTCAACCCACAGAGCCCCCAGGAAAGGCAGGGGGAGAGAGGCCGTCGCTGCCTGCTTCTCTCCCCCTGCCTTTCCTGGGGTCTAGAGCCCTGCTACCGCCGCTTCTCTCCCCCTGCTATCGGCGCCGCTGCCCCTTCTCTCCCCCTGGCTATTGGTGCCGCTGTCCCATTGCCAGCGCCGATAGCCAGGGGGAGAGAAGCGGCGCCGGTAATGGGGCAATGGCACCGATAGCCAGGGGGGCATAAGGGGCAGCGGCACCCATTGCCGGGGCCGCTGCCCCGTTGCCTCCCCCATCCCTAGTTGTATAATTACCTGTTGCCGGGGTCGGGTCCGAGCTGCTTCAGGCCTCTGTTGTGCGTCCCCTGCATCATTGCTATGCGTTGCGAGACGCAATGACGAGTGACGTCTCTCGTCATTGCGCCACGCCATGCAAAGCATAGCAACGACGCAGGGAATGCACACCGGAGGCCTGAAGCAGCGCTGACCCGACCCCAGCAACAGTTAATTATACAACCGGGGATGGGGGAGGCAACGGGGCAGCGGCGCCGGCAATGGGTGCCGCTGCCCCTTCTTTCCCCCTGTCTGTCGACATCGCTGCCCCATTGCCGGCGCCGTTTCTCTCCCCCTGGCTATCGGCGCCGGCAATGGGGCAGCGGCACTGATAGCCAGGGGGAGAGAAGGGGCAGCAGCGCCGATAGCAGGGGTAACCATCATACACTCATACTGTTTTCACTTTGCCAAGTTATCGGACAACCTGGCCCCAAAATTATGGATTATAAAAGGATAGCAGCATAAGGGAAAAATGCACATTTTGAACCCAAAAACCCATTTGAGTTTTTAAGTTCAAAATACAGGCCTACCTCCTCCCCTACAGCCTGCCTGTCCATCTCCAAAAATAGCCTTTTAATAATTATACGCTCCTCCTTTGCATTGAAAAAAAGCAAACAGTAAAGTTGCCAGATGCGGCCATCCTTTCATCCATTTGTCCTTCTGCATCTATTTTCCCAAACCACGCACTCATACTGTTATTATGTCGCCAAGTAATTAGACTACCTGGCCCAAAAATTATGGATTATAAAAGGATAGCAGCATAAGGGAAAAATACACATTTTGAACCCAAAAACCCATTTGAGTTTTTAAGTTCAAAATACAGGCCTACCTCCTCCCCTACAGCCTGCCTGTCCATCTCCAAAAATACCCTTTTTAATAATTATACGCTCCTCCTTTGCATTGAAAAAAAGCAAACAGTAAAGTTGCCAGATGCGGCCATCCTTTCATCCATTTGTCCTTCTGCATCTATTTTCCCAAACCATGCACTCATACTGTTATTATGTCGCCAAGTAATTAGACTACCTGGCCCAAACATTATGAATTATAAAAGGATAGCAGCATTAGTGAAAAATACACATTTTGAACCCAAAAACCCATTTGAGTTTTTAAGTTCAAAATACAGGCCTACCTCCTCCCCTACAGCCTGCCTGTCCATCTCCAAAAATACCCTTTTTAATAATTATACGCTCCTCCTTTGCATTGAAAAAAAGCAAACAGTAAAGTTGCCAGATGCGGCCATCCTTTCATCCATTTGTCCTTCTGCATCTATTTTCCCAAACCATGCACTCATACTGTTATTATGTCGCCAAGTAATTAGACTACCTGGCCCAAACATTATGGATTATAAAAGGATAGCAGCATAAGGGAAAAATACATATTTTGAACCCAAAAACCCATTTGAGTTTTTAAGTTCAAAATACAGGCCTACCTCCTCCCCATCAGCCTGCCTGTCCATCTCCCAAAATATCCTTTTTTAATAATTATGCACTCTTCATTTGCTTTGGAAAAACAAACAGTTAAGTTGCCATATGCTGCTATCCTTTCATCGATTTGTGCTTCTACACCTATGTTCCCAAACCATCATACACTCATACTGTTTTCACTTTGCCAAGTTATCGGACAACCTGGCCCCAAAATTATGGATTATAAAAGGATAGCAGCATAAGGGAAAAATACACATTTTGAACCCAAAAACCCATTTGAGTTTTTAAGTTCAAAATACAGGCCTACCTCCTCACCTACAGCCTGCCTGTCCATCTCCAAAAATAGCCTTGTAATAATTATACGCTCCTCCTTTGCATTGAAAAAAAGCAAACAGTAAAGTTGCCAGATGCGGCCATCCTTTCATCCATTTGTCCTTCTGCATCTATTTTCCCAAACCACGCACTCATACTGTTATTATGTCGCCAAGTAATTAGACTACCTGGCCCAAAAATTATGGATTATAAAAGGATAGCAGCATAAGGGAAAAATACACATTTTGAACACAAAAACCCATTTGAGTTTTTAAGTTCAAAATACAGGCCTACCTCCTCCCCTACAGCCTGCCTGCCCATCTCCAAAAATACCATTTTTAATAATTATACGCTCCTCCTTTGCATTGAAAAAAAGCAAACAGTAAAGTTGCCAGATGCGGCCATCCTTTCATCCATTTGTCCTTCTGCATCTATTTTCCCAAACCATGCACTCATACTGTTATTATGTCGCCAAGTAATTAGACTACCTGGCCCAAACATTATGAATTATAAAAGGATAGCAGCATTAGTGAAAAAAACACATTTTGAACCCAAAAACCCATTTGAGTTTTTAAGTTCAAAATACAGGCCTACCTCCTCCCCTACAGCCTGCCTGTCCATCTCCAAAAATACATTTTTTTTATAATTATACGCTCCTCCTTTGCATTGAAAAAAAGCAAACAGTAAAGTTGCCAGATGCGGCCATCCTTTCATCCATTTGTCCTTCTGCATCTATTTTCCCAAACCATGCACTCATACTGTTATTATGTCGCCAAGTAATTAGACTACCTGGCCCAAAAATTATGGTTTATAAAAGGATAGCAGCATTAGTGAAAAATACACATTTTGAACCCAAAAACCCATTTGAGTTTTTAAGTTCAAAATACAGGCCTACCTCCTCCCCTACAGCCTGCCTGTCCATCTCCAAAAATACCCTTTTTAATAATTATACGCTCCTCCTTTGCATTGAAAAAAAGCAAACAGTAAAGTTGCCAGATGCGGCCATCCTTTCATCCATTTGTCCTTCTGCATCTATTTTCCCAAACCATGCACTCATACTGTTATTATGTCGCCAAGTAATTAGACTACCTGGCCCAAAAATTATGGATTATAAAAGGGTAGCAGCATAAGGGAACATTACCGTATTTATCGGGGTGTACCACGCATCCGCCTATAACACACACCCTCATTTTACCAAGGATATTTGGGTAAAAGAATTTTTTTACCCAAATATCCTTCATAAAATGAGGGTGCGTGTGTGTGCATGTGTGTACCCCGATACACTGCTTCTCAACCCACAGAGCCCCCAGGAAAGGCAGGGGGAGAGAGGCCGTCGCTGCCTGCTTCTCTCTCCCTGCCTGTCCTGGGGTCTAGAGCCCTGCTACCGCCGCTTCTCTCCCCCTGCTATCGGCGCCGCTGCCCCTTCTCTCCCCCTGGCTATCGGTGCCGCTGTCCCATTGCCAGCGCCGATAGCCAGGGGGAGAGAAGCGGCGCCGGTAATGGGGCAACGGCACCGATAGCCAGGGGGGCATAAGGGGCAGCGGCACCCATTGCCGGCGCCGCTGCCGCGTTGCCTCCCCCATCCCTAGTTGTATAATTACCTGTTGCCGGGGTCGGGTCCGAGCTGCTTCAGGCCTCTGTTGTGCGTCCCCTGCATCATTGCTATAAGTTGCGAGACGCAATGACGAGTGACGTCTCTCATCATTGCGCCGCGCCATGCAAAGCATAGCAACAATGCAGGGAATGCACACCGGAGGCCTGAAGCAGCGCTGACCCGACCCCAGCAACAGGTAATTATACAACCGGGGATGGGGGAGGCAACGGGGCAGCGGCGCCGGCAATGGGTGCCGCTGCCCCTTCTTTCCCCCTGTCTGTCGACATCGCTGCCCCATTGCCGGCGCCGTTTCTCTCCCCCTGGCTATCGGCGCCGGCAATGGGGCAGCGGCACTGATAGCCAGGGGGAGATAAGGGGCAGCAGCGCCGATAGCAGGGGTAACCATCATACACTCATACTGTTTTCACTTTGCCAAGTTATCGGACAACCTGGCCCCAAAATTATGGATTATAAAAGGATAGCAGCATAAGGGAAAAATACACATTTTGAACCCAAAAACCCATTTGAGTTTTTAAGTTCAAAATACAGGCCTACCTCCTCCCCTACAGCCTGCCTGTCAATCTCCAAAAATAGCCTTTTAATAATTATACGCTCCTCCTCTGCATTGAAAAAAAGCAAACAGTAAAGTTGCCAGATGCGGCCATCCTTTCATCCATTTGTCCTTCTGCATCTATTTTCCCAAACCACGCACTCATACTGTTATTATGTCGCCAAGTAATTAGACTACCTGGCCCAAAAATTATGGATTATTAAAGGATAGCAGCATAAGGGAAAAATACACATTTTGAACCCAAAAACCCATTTGAGTTTTTAAGTTCAAAATACAGGCCTACCTCCTCCCCTACAGCCTGCCTGTCCATCTCCAGAAAATACTCTTTTTAATAATTATACGCTCCTCCTTTGCATTGAAAAAAAGCAAACAGTAAAGTTGCCAGATGCGGCCATCCTTTCATCCATTTGTCCTTCTGCATCTATTTTCCCAAACCATGCACTCATTTTGTTATTATGTCGCCAAGTAATTAGACTACCATGCCCAAAAATTATGGATTATAAAAGGATAGCAGCATTAGTGAAAAATACACATTTTGAACCAAAAAACCCATTTGAGTTTTTAAGTTCAAAATACAGGCCTACCTCCTCCCCTACAGCCTGCCTGTCCATCTCCAAAAATACCCTTTTTAATAATTATACGCTCCTCCTTTGCATTGAAAAAAAGCAAACAGTAAAGTTGCCAGATGCGGCCATCCTTTCATCCATTTGTCCTTCTGCATCTATTTTCCCAAACCATGCACTCATACTGTTATTATGTCGCCAAGTAATTAGACTACCTGGCCCAAACATTATGAATTATAAAAGGATAGCAGCATTAGTGAAAAATACACATTTTGAACCCAAAAACCCATTTGAGTTTTTAAGTTCAAAATACAGGCCTACCTCCTCCCCTACAGCCTGCCTGTCCATCTCCAAAAATACCCTTTTTAATAATTATACGCTCCTCCTTTGCATTGAAAAAAAGCAAACAGTAAAGTTGCCAGATGCGGCCATCCTTTCATCCATTTGTCCTTCTGCATCTATTTTCCCAAACCATGCACTCATACTGTTATTATGTCGCCAAGTAATTAGACTACCTGGCCCAAACATTATGGATTATAAAAGGATAGCAGCATAAGGGAAAAATACATATTTTGAACCCAAAAACCCATTTGAGTTTTTAAGTTCAAAATACAGGCCTACCTCCTCCCCATCAGCCTGCCTGTCCATCTCCCAAAATATCCTTTTTTAATAATTATGCACTCTTCATTTGCTTTGGAAAAACAAACAGTTAAGTTGCCATATGCTGCTATCCTTTCATCGATTTGTGCTTCTACACCTATGTTCCCAAACCATCATACACTCATACTGTTTTCACTTTGCCAAGTTATCGGACAACCTGGCCCCAAAATTATGGATTATAAAAGGATAGCAGCATAAGGGAAAAATACACATTTTGAACCCAAAAACCCATTTGAGTTTTTAAGTTCAAAATACAGGCCTACCTCCTCACCTACAGCCTGCCTGTCCATCTCCAAAAATAGCCTTGTAATAATTATACGCTCCTCCTTTGCATTGAAAAAAAGCAAACAGTAAAGTTGCCAGATGCGGCCATCCTTTCATCCATTTGTCCTTCTGCATCTATTTTCCCAAACCACGCACTCATACTGTTATTATGTCGCCAAGTAATTAGACTACCTGGCCCAAAAATTATGGATTATAAAAGGATAGCAGCATAAGGGAAAAATACACATTTTGAACACAAAAACCCATTTGAGTTTTTAAGTTCAAAATACAGGCCTACCTCCTCCCCTACAGCCTGCCTGCCCATCTCCAAAAATACCATTTTTAATAATTATACGCTCCTCCTTTGCATTGAAAAAAAGCAAACAGTAAAGTTGCCAGATGCGGCCATCCTTTCATCCATTTGTCCTTCTGCATCTATTTTCCCAAACCATGCACTCATACTGTTATTATGTCGCCAAGTAATTAGACTACCTGGCCCAAACATTATGAATTATAAAAGGATAGCAGCATTAGTGAAAAAAACACATTTTGAACCCAAAAACCCATTTGAGTTTTTAAGTTCAAAATACAGGCCTACCTCCTCCCCTACAGCCTGCCTGTCCATCTCCAAAAATACATTTTTTTTATAATTATACGCTCCTCCTTTGCATTGAAAAAAAGCAAACAGTAAAGTTGCCAGATGCGGCCATCCTTTCATCCATTTGTCCTTCTGCATCTATTTTCCCAAACCATGCACTCATACTGTTATTATGTCGCCAAGTAATTAGACTACCTGGCCCAAAAATTATGGTTTATAAAAGGATAGCAGCATTAGTGAAAAATACACATTTTGAACCCAAAAACCCATTTGAGTTTTTAAGTTCAAAATACAGGCCTACCTCCTCCCCTACAGCCTGCCTGTCCATCTCCAAAAATACCCTTTTTAATAATTATACGCTCCTCCTTTGCATTGAAAAAAAGCAAACAGTAAAGTTGCCAGATGCAGCCATCCTTTCATCCATTTGTCCTTCTGCATCTATTTTCCCAAACCATGCACTCATACTGTTATTATGTCGCCAAGTAATTAGACTACCTGGCCCAAAAATTATGGATTATAAAAGGGTAGCAGCATAAGGGAACATTACCGTATTTATCGGGGTGTACCACGCATCCGCCTATAACACACACCCTCATTTTACCAAGGATATTTGGGTAAAAGAATTTTTTTACCCAAATATCCTTCATAAAATGAGGGTGCGTGTGTGTGCATGTGTGAACCCCGATACACTGCTTCTCAACCCACAGAGCCCCCAGGAAAGGCAGGGGGAGAGAGGCCGTCGCTGCCTGCTTCTCTCTCCCTGCCTTTCCTGGGGTCTAGAGCCCTGCTACCGCCGCTTCTCTCCCCCTGCTATCGGCGCCGCTGCCCCTTCTCTCCCCCTGGCTATCGGTGCCGCTGTCCCATTGCCAGCGCCGATAGCCAGGGGGAGAGAAGCGGCGCCGGTAATGGGGCAACGGCACCGATAGCCAGGGGGGCATAAGGGGCAGCGGCACCCATTGCCGGCGCCGCTGCCGCGTTGCCTCCCCCATCCCTAGTTGTATAATTACCTGTTGCCGGGGTCGGGTCCGAGCTGCTTCAGGCCTCTGTTGTGCGTCCCCTGCATCATTGCTATAAGTTGCGAGACGCAATGACGAGTGACGTCTCTCATCATTGCGCCGCGCCATGCAAAGCATAGCAACAATGCAGGGAATGCACACCGGAGGCCTGAAGCAGCGCTGACCCGACCCCAGCAACAGGTAATTATACAACCGGGGATGGGGGAGGCAACGGGGCAGCGGCGCCGGCAATGGGTGCCGCTGCCCCTTCTTTCCCCCTGTCTGTCGACATCGCTGCCCCATTGCCGGCGCCGTTTCTCTCCCCCTGGCTATCGGCGCCGGCAATGGGGCAGCGGCACTGATAGCCAGGGGGAGATAAGGGGCAGCAGCGCCGATAGCAGGGGTAACCATCATACACTCATACTGTTTTCACTTTGCCAAGTTATCGGACAACCTGGCCCCAAAATTATGGATTATAAAAGGATAGCAGCATAAGGGTAAAATACACATTTTGAACCCAAAAACCCATTTGAGTTTTTAAGTTCAAAATACAGGCCTACCTCCTCCCCTACAGCCTGCCTGTCAATCTCCAAAAATAGCCTTTTAATAATTATACGCTCCTCCTCTGCATTGAAAAAAAGCAAACAGTAAAGTTGCCAGATGCGGCCATCCTTTCATCCATTTGTCCTTCTGCATCTATTTTCCCAAACCACGCACTCATACTGTTATTATGTCGCCAAGTAATTAGACTACCTGGCCCAAAAATTATGGATTATTAAAGGATAGCAGCATAAGGGAAAAATACACATTTTGAACCCAAAAACCCATTTGAGTTTTTAAGTTCAAAATACAGGCCTACCTCCTCCCCTACAGCCTGCCTGTCCATCTCCAGAAAATACTCTTTTTAATAATTATACGCTCCTCCTTTGCATTGAAAAAAAGCAAACAGTAAAGTTGCCAGATGCGGCCATCCTTTCATCCATTTGTCCTTCTGCATCTATTTTCCCAAACCATGCACTCATTTTGTTATTATGTCGCCAAGTAATTAGACTACCATGCCCAAAAATTATGGATTATAAAAGGATAGCAGCATTAGTGAAAAATACACATTTTGAACCAAAAAACCCATTTGAGTTTTTAAGTTCAAAATACAGGCCTACCTCCTCCCCTACAGCCTGCCTGTCCATCTCCAAAAATACCCTTTTTAATAATTATACGCTCCTCCTTTGCATTGAAAAAAAGCAAACAGTAAAGTTGCCAGATGCGGCCATCCTTTCATCCATTTGTCCTTCTGCATCTATTTTCCCAAACCATGCACTCATACTGTTATTATGTCACCAAGTAATTAGACTACCTGGAACAAAAATTATGGTTTATAAAAGGATAGCAGCATTAGTGAAAAATACACATTTTGAACCCAAAAACCCATTTGAGTTTTTAAGTTCAAAATACAGGCCTACCTCCTCCCCTACAGCCTGCCTGGCCATCTCCAAAAATATGATTTTTAATAATTATACGCTTCTCCTTTGCATTGAAAAAAAGCAAACAGTAAAGTTGCCAGATGCGGCCATCCTTTCATCCATTTGTCCTTCTGCATCTATTTTCCCAAACCATGCACTCATACTGTTATTATGTCGCCAAGTAATTAGACTACCTGGCCCAAAAATTATGGATTATAAAAGGGTAGCAGCATAAGGGAACATTACCGTATTTATCGGGGTGTACAACGCACCGGCCTATAACACGCACCCTCATTTTACCAAGGATATTTGGGTAAAATAAGTTTTTACCCAAATATCCTTCATAAAATGAGGGTGCGTGTGTGTGCATGTGTGTTCCCCGATACACTGCTTCTCAACCCACAGAGCCCCCAGGAAAGGCAGGGGGAGAGAGGCCATCGCTGCCTGCTTCTCTCCCCCTGCCTTTCCTGGGGTCTAGAGCCCTGCTACCGCTGCTTCTCTCCCCCTGCTATCGGCGCCGCTGCCCCTTCTCTCCCCCTGGCTATCGGTGCGCTGTCCCATTGCCAGCGCCGATAGTCAGGGGGAGAGAAGCGGCGCCGGTAATGGGGCAACGGCACCGATAGCCAGGGGGGCTTAAGGGGCAGCGGCACCCATTGCCGTCGCCGCTGCCCCGTTGCCTCCCCCATCCCTAGTTGTATAATTACCTGTTGCCAGGGTCGGGTCCGCGCTGCTTCAGGCCTCCGGTGTGCGTCCCCTACATCATTGCTATGCGTTGCGAGACGCAATGACGAGTGATGTCACTCGTCATTGCGCCGCGCCATGCAGCGCATAGCAACGACGCAGGGGATGCACCCCGGAGGCCTGAAGCAGCGCTGACCCGACCCCAGCAACAGGTAATTATACAACCGGGGATGGGGGAGGCAACGGGGCAGCGGCGCCGGCAATGGGTGCCGCTGCCCCTTCTTTCCCCCTGTCTGTCGACATCGCTGCCCCATTGCCGGCGCCGTTTCTCTCCCCCTGGCTATCGGCGCCGGCAATGGGGCAGCGGCACTGATAGCCAGGGGGAGATAAGGGGCAGCAGCGCCGATAGCAGGGGTAACCATCATAGACTCATACTGTTTTCACTTTGCCAAGATATCGGACAACCTGGCCCCAAAATTATGGATTATAAAAGGATAGCAGCATAAGGGAAAAATACACATTTTGAACCCAAAAACCCATTTGAGTTTTTAAGTTCAAAATACAGGCCTACCTCCTCCCCTACAGCCTGCCTGTCCATCTCCAAAAATACAATTTTTAATAATTATACGCTCCTCCTTTGCATTGAAAAAAAGCAAACAGTAAAGTTGCCAGATGCGGCCATCCTTTCATCCATTTGTCCTTCTGCATCTATTTTCCCAAACCATGCACTCATACTGTTATTATGTCGCCAAGTAATTAGACTACCTGGCCCAAAAATTATGGTTTATAAAAGGATAGCAGCATTAGTGAAAAATACACATTTTGAACCCAAAAACTCATTTGAGTTTTTAAGTTCAAAATACAGGCCTACCTCCTCCCCTACAGCCTGCCTGTCCATCTCCAAAAATACCCTTTTTAATAATTATACGCTCCTCCTTTGCATTGAAAAAAAGCAAACAGTAAAGTTGCCAGATGCGGCCATCCTTTCATCCATTTGTCCTTCTGCATCTATTTTCCCAAACCATGCACTCATACTGTTATTATGTCGCCAAGTAATTAGACTACCTTGCCCAAACATTATGAATTATAAAAGGATAGCAGCATTAGTGAAAAAAAACACATTTTGAACCCAAAAACCCATTTGAGTTTTTAAGTTCAAAATACAGGCCTACCTCCTCCCCTACAGCCTGCCTGTCCATCTCCAAAAATACAATTTTTAATAATTATACGCTCCTCCTTTGCATTGAAAAAAAGCAAACAGTAAAGTTGCCAGATGCGGCCATCCTTTCATCCATTTGTCCTTCTGCATCTATTTTCCCAAACCATGCACTCATACTGTTATTATGTCGCCAAGTAATTAGACTACCTGGAACAAAAATTATGGTTTATAAAAGGATAGCAGCATTAGTGAAAAATACACATTTTGAACCCAAAAACCCATTTGAGTTTTTAAGTTCAAAATACAGGCCTACCTCCTCCCCTACAGCCTGCCTGGCCATCTCCAAAAATATGATTTTTAATAATTATACGCTTCTCCTTTGCATTGAAAAAAAGCAAACAGTAAAGTTGCCAGATGCGGCCATCCTTTCATCCATTTGTCCTTCTGCATCTATTTTCCCAAACCATGCACTCATACTGTTATTATGTCGCCAAGTAATTAGACTACCTGGCCCAAAAATTATGGATTATAAAAGGGTAGCAGCATAAGGGAACATTACCGTATTTATCGGGGTGTACAACGCACCGGCCTATAACACGCACCCTCATTTTACCAAGGATATTTGGGTAAAATAAGTTTTTACCCAAATATCCTTCATAAAATGAGGGTGCGTGTGTGTGCATGTGTGTACCCCGATACACTGCTTCTCAACCCACAGAGCCCCCAGGAAAGGCAGGGGGAGAGAGGCCATCGCTGCCTGCTTCTCTCCCCCTGCCTTTCCTGGGGTCTAGAGCCCTGCTACCGCTGCTTCTCTCCCCCTGCTATCGGCGCCGCTGCCCCTTCTCTCCCCCTGGCTATCGGTGCCGCTGTCCCATTGCCAGCGCCGATAGTCAGGGGGAGAGAAGCGGCGCCGGTAAGGGGGCAACGGCACCGATAGCCAGGGGGGCTTAAGGGGCAGCGGCACCCATTGCCGTCGCCGCTGCCCCGTTGCCTCCCCCATCCCTAGTTGTATAATTACCTGTTGCCGGGGTCGGGTCCGCGCTGCTTCAGGCCTCCGGTGTGCGTCCCCTACATCATTGCTATGCGTTGCGAGACGCAATGACGAGTGATGTCACTCGTCATTGCGCCGCGCCATGCAGCGCATAGCAACGACGCAGGGGATGCACCCCGGAGGCCTGAAGCAGCGCTGACCCGACCCCAGCAACAGGTAATTATACAACCGGGGATGGGGGAGGCAACGGGGCAGCGGCGCCGGCAATGGGTGCCGCTGCCCCTTCTTTCCCCCTGTCTGTCGACATCGCTGCCCCATTGCCGGCGCCGTTTCTCTCCCCCTGGCTATCGGCGCCGGCAATGGGGCAGCGGCACTGATAGCCAGGGGGAGATAAGGGGCAGCAGCACCGATAGCAGGGGTAACCATCATAGACTCATACTGTTTTCACTTTGCCAAGATATCGGACAACCTGGCCCCAAAATTATGGATTATAAAAGGATAGCAGCATAAGGGAAAAATACACATTTTGAACCCAAAAACCCATTTGAGTTTTTAAGTTCAAAATACAGGCCTACCTCCTCCCCTACAGCCTGCCTGTCCATCTCCAAAAATACCATTTTTAATAATTATACGCTCCTCCTTTGCATTGAAAAAAAGCAAACAGTAAAGTTGCCAGATGCGGCCATCCTTTCATCCATTTGTCCTTCTGCATCTATTTTCCCAAACCATGCACTCATACTGTTATTATGTCGCCAAGTAATTAGACTACCTGGCCCAAAAATTATGGTTTATAAAAGGATAGCAGCATTAGTGAAAAATACACATTTTGAACCCAAAAACCCATTTGAGTTTTTAAGTTCAAAATACAGGCCTACCTCCTCCCCTACAGCCTGCCTGTCCATCTCCAAAAATACCCTTTTTAATAATTATACGCTCCTCCTTTGCATTGAAAAAAAGCAAACAGTAAAGTTGCCAGATGCGGCCATCCTTTCATCCATTTGTCCTTCTGCATCTATTTTCCCAAACCATGCATTCATACTGTTATTATGTCGCAAAGTAATTAGATTTCTGGCCCAAAAATTATGGTTTATAAAAGGATAGCAGCATTAGTGAAAAATACACATTTTGAACCCAAAAACCCATTTGAGTTTTTAAGTTCAAAACACAGGCCTACCTCCTCCCCTACAGCCTGCCTGTCCATCTCCAAAAATACCCTTTTAATAATTATACTTTCCTCCTTTGCATTGAAAAAAAGCAAACAGTAAAGTTGCCAGATGCGGCCATCCATTCATCCATTTGTCCTTCTGCATCTATTTTCCCAAACCATGCACTCATACTGTTATTATGTTGCCAAGTAATTAGACTACCTTGCCCAAAAATTATGGATTATAAAAGGATAGCAGCATTAGTGAAAAAAACCCATTTTGAACCCAAAAACCCATTTGAGTTTTTAAGTTCAAAATACAGGCCTAACTCCTCCCATACAGCCTGCCTGTCCATCTCCAAAAATACAATTTTTAATAATTATACGCTCCTCCTTTGCATTGAAAAAAAGCAAACAGTAAAGTTGCCAGATGCGGCCATCCTTTCATCCATTTGTCCTTCTGCATCTATTTTCCCAAACCATGCACTCATACTGTTATTATGTCGCCAAGTAATTAGACTACCTGGCCCAAAAATTATGGATTATAAAAGGATAGCAGCATTAGTGAAAAATACACATTTTGAACCCAAAAACCCATTTGAGTTTTTAAGTTCAAAATACAGGCCTACCTCCTCCCCTACAGCCTGCCTGTCCATCTCCAAAAATACCCTTTTTAATAATTATACGCTCCTCCTTTGCATTGAAAAAAAGCAAACAGTAAAGTTGCCAGATGCGGCCATCCTTTCATCCATTTGTCCTTCTGCATCTATTTTCCCAAACCATGCACTCATACTGTTATTATGTCGCCAAGTAATTAGACTACCTGGCCCAAAAATTATGGATTATAAAAGGATAGCAGCATTAGTGAAAAAAACACATTTTGAACCCAAAAACCCATTTGAGTTTTTAAGTTCAAAATACAGGCCTACCTCCTCCCCTACAGCCTGCCTGTCCATCTCCAAAAATACAATTTTTAATAATTATACGCTTCTCCTTTGCATTGAAAAAAAGCAAACAGTAAAGTTGCCAGATGCGGCCATCCTTTCATCCATTTGTCCTTCTGCATCTATTTTCCCAAACCATGCACTCATACTGTTATTATGTCGCCAAGTAATTAGACTACCTGGCCCAAACATTATGAATTATAAAAGGATAGCAGAATTAGTGAAAAAAACACATTTTGAACCCAAAAACCCATTTGAGTTTTTAAGTTCAAAATACAGGCCTACCTCCTCCCCTACAGCCTGCCTGTCCATCTCCAAAAATATCCTTTTAATAATTATACGCTCCTCCTTTGCATTGAAAAAAAGCAAACAGTAAAGTTGCCAGATGCGGCCATCCTTTCATCCATTTGTCCTTCTGCATCTATTTTCCCAAACCATGCACTCATACTGTTATTATGTCGCCAAGTAATTAGACTACCTTGACCAAAAATTATGGATTATAAAAGGATAGCAGCATTAGTGAAAAATACACATTTTGAACCCAAAAACTCATTTGAGTTTTTAAGTTCAAAATACAGGCCTACCTCCTCCCCTACAGCCTGCCTGTCCATCTCCAAAAATACCCTTTTTAATAATTATACGCTCCTCCTTTGCATTGAAAAAAAGCAAACAGTAAAGTTGCCAGATGCGGCCATCCTTTCATCCATTTGTCCTTCTGCATCTATTTTCCCAAACCATGCACTCATACTGTTATTATGTCGCCAAGTAATTAGACTACCTGGCCCAAACATTATGAATTATAAAAGGATAGCAGCATTAGTGAAAAAATCATATTTAGAACCCAAAAACCCATTTGAGTTTTTAAGTTCAAAATACAGGCCTACCTCCTCCCCTACAGCCTGCCTGTCCATCTCCAAAAATACCCTTTTTAATAATTATACGCTCCTCCTTTGCATTGAAAAAAAGCAAACAGTAAAGTTGCCAGATGCGGCCATCCTTTCATCCATTTGTCCTTCTGCATCTATTTTCCCAAACCATGCACTCATACTGTTATTATGTCGCCAAGTAATTAGACTACCTGGCCCAAAAATTATGGATTATAAAAGGATAGCAGCATAAGGGAAAAATACACATTTTGAACCCAAAAACCCATTTGAGTTTTTAAGTTCAAAATACAGGCCTACCTCCTCCCCTACAGCCTGCCTGTCCATCTCCAAAAATACCCTTTTTAATAATTATACGCTCCTCCTTTGCATTGAAAAAAAGCAAACAGTAAAGTTGCCAGATGCGGCCATCCTTTCATCCATTTGTCCTTCTGCATCTATTTTCCCAAACCATGCACTCATACTGTTATTATGTCGCCAAGTAATTAGACTACCTGGCCCAAACATTATGAATTATAAAAGGATAGCAGCATTAGTGAAAAAAACACATTTTGAACCCAAAAACCCATTTGAGTTTTTAAGTTCAAAATACAGGCCTACCTCCTCCCCTACAGCCTGCCTGTCCATCTCCAAAAATACGATTTTTAATAATTATACGCCTCTCCTTTGCATTGAAAAAAAGCAAACAGTAAAGTTGCCAGATGCGGCCATCCTTTCATCCATTTGTCCTTCTGCATCTATTTTCCCAAACCATGCACTCATACTGTTATTATGTCGCCAAGTAATTAGACTACCTGGCCCAAAAATTATGGTTTATAAAAGGATAGCAGCATTAGTGAAAAATACACATTTTGAACCCAAAAACCCATTTGAGTTTTTAAGTTCAAAATACAGGCCTACCTTCTCCCCTACAGCCTGCCTGTCCATCTCCAAAAATACCCTTTTAATAATTATACGCTCCTCCTTTGCATTGAAAAAAAGCAAACAGTAAAGTTGCCAGATGCGGCCATCCTTTCATCCATTTGTCCTTCTGCATCTATTTTCCAAAACCATGCACTCATACTGTTATTATGTCGCCAAGTAATTAGACTACCTGGCCCAAAAATTATGGTTTATAAAAGGATAGCAGCATTAGTGAAAAATACACATTTTGAACCCAAAAACCCATTTGAGTTTTTAAGTTCAAAATACAGGCCTACCTCCTCCCCTACAGCCTGCCTGTCCATCTCCAAAAATACCCTTTTTAATAATTATACGCTCCTCCTTTGCATTGAAAAAAAGCAAACAGTAAAGTTGCCAGATGCGGCCATCCTTTCATCCATTTGTCCTTCTGCATCTATTTTCCCAAACCATGCACTCATACTGTTATTATGTCACCAAGTAATTAGACTACCTGGCCCAAAAATTATGGATTATAAAAGGGTAGCAGCATAAGGGAACATTACCGTATTTATCGGGGTGTACAACGCACCGGCCTATAACACGCACCCTCATTTTACCAAGGATATTTGGGTAAAAAAAGTTTTTACCCAAATATCCTTCATAAAATGAGGGTGCGTGTGTGTGCATGTGTGTACCCCAATACACTGCTTCTCAACCCACAGAGCCCCCAGGAAAGGCAGGGGGAGAGAGGCCGTCGCTGCCTGCTTCTCTCCCCCTGCCTTTCCTGGGGTCTAGAGCCCTGCTACCGCCGCTTCTCTCCCCCTGCTATCGGCGCCGCTGCCCCTTCTCTCCCCCTGGCTATCGGTGCCGCTGTCCCATTGCCAGCGCCGATAGCCAGGGGGAGAGAAGCGACGCCGGTAATGGGGCAACGGCACCGATAGCCAGGGGGGCATAAGGGGCAGCGGCACCCATTGCCGGCGCCGCTGCCCCGTTACCTCCCCCATCCCTAGTTGTATAATTACCTGTTGCCGGGGTCGGGTCCAAGCTGCTTCAGGCCTCTGTTGTGCGTCCCCTGCATCATTGCTATGCGTTGCGAGACGCAATGACGAGTGACGTCTCTCGTCATTGCGCCGCGCCATGCAAAGCATAGCAACGACGCAGGGAATGCACACCGGAGGCCTGAAGCAGCGCTGACCCGACCCCAGCAACAGGTAATTATACAACCGGGGATGGGGGAGGCAACGGGGCAGCGGCGCCGGCAACGGGTGCCGCTGCCCCTTCTTTCCCCCTGTCTGTCGACATCGCTGCCCCATTGCCGGCGCCGTTTCTCTCCCCCTGGCTATCGGCGCCGGCAATGGGGCAGCGGCACTGATAGCCAGGGGGAGAGAAGGGGCAGCAGCGCCGATAGCAGGGGTAACCATCATACACTCATACTGTTTTCACTTTGCCAAGTTATCGGACAACCTGGCCCCAAAATGATGGATTATAAAAGGATAGCAGCATAAGGGAAAAATACACATTTTGAACCCAAAAACCCATTTGAGTTTTTAAGTTCAAAATACAGGCCTACCTCCCCCCCTACAGCCTGCCTGTCCATCTCCAAAAATACCCTTTTTAATAATTATACGCTCCTCCTTTGCATTGAAAAAAAGCAAACAGTAAAGTTGCCAGATGAGGCCATCCTTTCATCCATTTGTCCTTCTGCATCTATTTTCCCAAACCATGCACTCATACTGTTATTATGTCGCCAAGTAATTAGACTACCTGGAACAAAAATTATGGATTATAAAAGGATAGCAGCATTAGTGAAAAATACACATTTTGAACCCAAAAACCCATTTGAGTTTTTAAGTTCAAAATACAGGCCTACCTCCTCCCCTAAAGCCTGCCTGTCCATCTCCAAAAATACCCTTTTTAATAATTATACGCTCCTCCTTTGCATTGAAAAAAAGCAAACAGTAAAGTTCCCAGATGCGGCCATCCTATCATCCATTTGTCCTTCTGCATCTATTTTCCCAAACCATGCACTCATACTGTTATTATGTCGCCAAATAATTAGACTACCTGGCCCAAAAATTATGGATTATAAAAGGGTAGCAGCATAAGGGAACATTACCGTATTTATCGGGGTGTACAACGCACCGGCCTATAACACGCACCCTCATATTACCAAGGATATTTGGGTAAAAATACTTTTTTACCCAAATATCCTTCATAAAATGAGGGTGCGTGTGTGTGCATGTGTATACCCCGATACACTGCTTCTCACCCCACAGAGCCCCCAGGAAAGGCAGGGGGAGAGAGGCCGTCGCTGCCTGCTTCTCTCCCCCTGCCTTTCCTGGGTTCTAGAGCCCTGCTACCGCCGCTTCTCTTCCCCTGCTCTCGGCGCCGCTGCCCCTTCTCTCCCCCTGGCTATCGGTGCCGCTGTCCCATTGCCAGAGCCGATAGCCAGGGGGAGAGAAGTGGCGCCGGCAATGGGGCAGCGGCACCGATAGCCAGGGGGAGATAACGGGCAGCGGACCCATTGCCTCCCCCATCCCTAGTTGAATAATTACCTGTTGCCGGGGTTGGGTCCGCGCTGCTTCAGGCCTCAGGTGTGCGTCCCCTGCATCATTGCTATGCGTTGCGAGACGCAATGACTAGTGATGTCACCGGAGGCCTGAAGCAGCGCTGACCCGACCCCAGCAACAGGTAATTATACAACTGGGGATGGGGGAGGCAGCGGGGCAGCGGCGCCGGCAATGGGTGCCGCTGCCCTTTCTTTCCCCCTGTCTGTCGACGCCGCTGCCCCATTGCCGGCGCCGTTTCTCTCCCCCTGGCTATCGGCGCCGGCAATGGGGCAGCGGCACTGATAGCCAGGGGGAGAGAAGGGGCAGCAGCGCCGATAGCAGGGGTAACCATCATACACTCATACTGTTTTCACTTTGTCAAGTTATCGGACAACCTGGCCCCAAAATTATGGATTATAAAAGGATAGCAGCATAAGGGAAAAATACACATTTTGAACCCAAAAACCCATTTGAGTTTTTAAGTTCAAAATACAGGCCTACCTCCTCCCCATCAGCCTGCCTGTCCATCTCCAAAAATACCCTTTTTTAATAATTATGCACTCTTCATTATCTTTGGAAAAAAAAACAGTTATGTTGCCATATGCTGCTATCCTTTCATCGATTTGTGCTTCTACACCTATGTTCCCAAACCATCATACACTCATACTGTTTTCACTTTGCCAAGTTATCGGACAACCTGGCCCCAAAATTATGGATTATAAAAGGATAGCAGCATAAGGGAAAAATACACATTTTGAACCCAAAAACCCATTTGAGTTTTTAAGTTCAAAATACAGGCCTACCTCCTCCCCATCAGCCTGCCTGTCCATCTCCAAAAATACCCTTTTTTAATAATTATGCACTCTTCATTTGCTTTGGAAAAACAAACAGTTAAGTTGCCATATGCTGCTATCCTTTCATCGATTTGTGCTTCTACACCTATGTTCCCAAACCATCATACACTCATACTGTTTTCACTTTGCCAAGTTATCGGACAACCTGGCCCAAAAATTATGGATTATAAAAGGATAGCAGCATGAGGGAAAAATACACATTTTGAACCCAAAAACCCATTTGAGTTTTTAAGTTCAAAATACAGGCCTACCTACTCCCTACAACCTGCCTGTCCATCTCCAACAATACCTTTTTCAATAATTATGAGCTCCTCCACTGCATTGAAAAAAAATCAAACAGTAAACTTGCCATATGCGGCCATCCTTTCATCGAATTGTGCTTCAACACCTATGTTCCAAAACCATCAAACACTCATACTGTTCTCGCTTTAACAAGTTATCGGAGTACCTAGCCCCAAAATTATGGATTTTAAAAGGATAGCAGCATAAGGGAAAAATACACATTTTGAACCCAAAAACCCATTCAAAATACAGGCCTACGTCCTCCCCTTCAGCCTGCCTGTCCATCTCCAAATATACCCTTTTTAATAATTTTACGCTCCTCCTTTGCAATGAAAAAAAGCAAACAGTAAAGTTGCCATATACAGCCATCCTTTCATCCATTTGTCCTTCTGCACCTATTTTCCGAAACCATGCACTTATACTGTTATCATGTCGCCAAGTTATTAGACTACCTGGCCCCAAAATTATGGATTATAAAAGGGTAGCAGCATAAGGGAAAATTACCGTATTTATCGGGGTGTACCACTCACCGGCCTATAACACGCACCCGCATTTTACCAAGGATATTTGGGTAAAAAATTTTTTTTACCCAAATATCCTTCATAAAATGAGGGTGCGTGTGTGTGCATGTGTATACCCCGATACACTGCTTCTCACCCCACAGAGCCCCCAGGAAAGGCAGGGGGAGAGAGGCCATCGCTGCCTGCTTCTCTCCCCCTGCCTTTCCTGGGGTCTAGAGCCCTGCTACCGCCGCTTCTCTCCCCCTGCTATCGGCGCCGCTGCTCCTTATCTCCCCCTGGCTATCGGTGCCGCTGTCCCCTTGCCAGCGCCGATAGCCAGGGGGAGAGAAGCGGCGCCGACAATGGGGCAACGGCACCGATAGCCAGGGAGGATAAGGGGCAGCGGCACCCATTTCCGGCGCCGCTGCCCCATTGCCTCCCCCATCCCTAGTTGTATAATTACCTGTTGCCGGGGTCGGGTCCGCGCTGCTTCAGGCCTCCGGTGTGCGTCCTCTGCATCATTGCTATGCGTTGCGAGAGGCAATGACGAGTGACGTCTCTCGTCATTGCGCCGCGCCATGCAAAGCATAGCAAAGACACAGGGAATGCACACCGGAGGCCTGAAGCAGCGCCGACCCCAGCAACAGGTAATTATACAACCGGGGATGGGGGAGGCAACGGGGCAGCGGCGCCGGCAATGGGTGCCACTGCCCCTTCTTTCCCCCTGTCTGTCGACGCCGCTGCCCCATTGCCGGCGCCGTTTCTCTCCCCCTGGCTATCGGCGCCGGCAATGGGGCAGCGGCACTGATAGCCAGAGGGAGAGAAGGGGCAGCAGCACCGATAGCAGGGGTAACCATCATACACTCATACTGTTTTCACTTTGCCGAGTTATCGGACAACCTGGCCCAAAAATTATGGATTATAAAAGGATAGCAGCATAAGGGAAAAATACACATTTTGAACCCAAAAACCCATTGGAGTTTTTAAGTTCAAAATACAGGCCTACCTCCTCCCCTTCAGCCTGCCTGTCCATCTCCAAAAATACCCTTTTTTAATAATTATGCACTCTTCATTTGCTTTGGAAAAACAAACAGTTAAGTTGAAATATGCTGCTCACTGTTACGCCGAGCGCTCCGGGTCCCCGCTCCTCCCCGGAGCGCTCGCTACACTCCTCTCACTGCAGCGCTCCGGTCGGTTCCACGGACCCGGGGCGCTGCGATACCGCCTCTGGCCGGGATGCGATTCGCGATGCGGGTAGCGCCCGCTCGCGATGCGCACCCCGGCTCCCGTACCTGACTCGCTCTCCGTCAGTTCTGTCCCGGCGCGCGCGGCCCCGCTCCCTAGGGCGCGCGCGCGCCGGGTCTTTGCGATTTAAAGGGCCACTGCGCCGCTGATTGGCGCAGTGGTTCCAATTAGTGTTTACACCTGTGCACTTCCCTATATCACCTCACTTCCCCTTCACTCCCTCGCCGGATCTTGTTGCCTTAGTGCCAGTGAAAGCGTTTCCTTGTGTGTTCCTAGCCTGTGTTCCAGACCTCCTGCCGTTGCCCCTGACTACGATCCTTGCTGCCTGCCCCGACCTTCTGCTACGTCCGACCTTGCTTCTGTCTACTCCCTTGTACCGCGCCTATCTTCAGCAGCCAGAGAGGTTGAGCCGTTGCTAGGGGATACGACCTGGTCACTACCGCCGCAGCAAGACCATCCCGCTTTGCGGCGGGCTCTGGTGAAAACCAGTAGTGACTTAGAACCGATCCTCTAGCACGGTCCACGCCAATCCCTCTCTGGCACAGAGGATCCACTACCTGCCAGCCGGCATCGTGACAGTAGATCCGGCCATGGATCCCGCTGAAGTTCCTCTGCCAGTTGTCGCTGACCTCACCACGGTGGTCGCCCAGCAGTCACAACAGATAGCGCAACAAGGCCAACAGCTGTCTCAACTGACTGTTATGCTACAACAGCTACTACCACAGCTCCAGCAATCATCTCCTCCGCCAGCTCCTGTACCTCCTCCGCAGCGAGTGGCCGCTTCTGGACTACGACTATCCTTGCCGGATAAATTTGATGGGGACTCTAAGTTTTGCCGTGGCTTCCTTTCCCAATGTTCATTACACTTGGAGATGATGTCGGACCAGTTCCCCACTGAAAGGTCTAAGGTGGCTTTCGTAGTCAGCCTGCTGTCTGGAAAAGCCCTGGCTTGGGCCACACCGCTCTGGGACCGCAATGACCCCGTCACTGCCTCTGTACACTCCTTCTTCTCGGAAATTCGAAGTGTCTTTGAGGAACCTGCCCGAGCCTCTTCTGCTGAGACTGCCCTGTTGAACCTGGTCCAGGGTAATTCTTCCGTTGGCGAGTATGCCGTACAATTCCGTACTCTTGCTTCTGAATTATCCTGGAACAATGAGGCCCTCTGCGCGACCTTTAAAAAAGGCCTATCCAGCAACATTAAAGATGTTCTGGCCGCACGAGAAATGCCTGCTAATCTTCATGAACTTATTCACCTAGCCACTCGCATTGACATGCGTTTTTCCGAAAGGCGTCAGGAGCTCCGCCAAGATATGGACTCTGTTCACACGAGGCGTTTCTTCTCCTCGGCTCCTCTCTCCTCTGGTTCCCTGCAATCTGTTCCTGTGCCTCCCGCCGTGGAGGCTATGCAGGTCGACCGGTCTCGCCTGACATCTCAAGAGAGGACACGACGCCGCAGGGAGAACCTCTGCTTGTACTGTGCTAGTACCGAACACTTCCTGAGGGATTGTCCTATCCGCCCTCCCCGCCTGGAAAGACGTACGCTGACTCCGCACAAAGGTGAGACAGTCCTTGATGTCAACTCTGCTTCTCCACGTCTTACTGTGCCTGTGCGGATGTCTGCCTCTGCCTTCTCCTTCTCTGCTGTGGCCTTCTTGGACTCCGGATCTGCAGGAAATTTTATTTTGGCCTCTCTCGTCAACAGGTTCAACATCCCAGTGACCAGTCTCACCAGACCCCTTTACATCAATTGTATAAACAATGAAAGATTGGACTGTTCCATACGTTTCCGCACGGAGCCCCTTCTAATGAGCATCGGATCTCATCACGAGAGGATTGAACTTTTGGTCCTCCCCAATTGCACCTCGGAAATTCTCCTTGGACTTCCCTGGCTTCAACTTCATTCCCCAACCCTGGATTGGTCCACTGGGGAGATCAAGAGTTGGGGGCCCTCTTGTTCCAAGGACTGTCTAAAACCGGTTCCCAGTAACCCTTGCCGTGACTCTGTGCTTCCTCCAGTAACCGGTCTCCCTAAGGCCTATATGGACTTCGCGGATGTTTTCTGCAAAAAACAAGCGGAGACTCTACCTCCTCACAGGCCTTATGATTGTCCTATCGACCTCCTCCCGGGCACTACTCCACCCCGGGGCAGAATTTATCCTCTCTCTGCCCCAGAGACTCTTGCCATGTCTGAATACGTCCAGGAGAATCTAAAAAAGGGCTTTATCCGTAAATCCTCCTCTCCTGCCGGAGCCGGATTTTTCTTTGTGTCCAAAAAAGATGGCTCTCTACGTCCTTGCATTGACTACCGCGGACTTAATAAAATCACGGTTAAGAACCGCTACCCCTTACCCCTCATCTCTGAACTCTTTGATCGCCTCCAAGGTGCCCACATCTTTACTAAATTGGACTTAAGAGGCGCCTATAACCTCATCCGCATCAGAGAGGGGGATGAGTGGAAAACAGCATTTAACACCAGAGATGGACACTTTGAGTATCTGGTCATGCCCTTTGGCCTGTGCAACGCCCCTGCTGTCTTCCAAGACTTTGTTAATGAAATTTTTCGTGATCTATTATACTCCTGTGTTGTTGTATATCTTGATGATATCCTAATTTTTTCGGCCAATCTTGAAGAACACCGCCAGCATGTCCGTATGGTTCTTCAGAGACTTCGTGACAATCAACTCTATGCTAAAATTGAGAAATGTCTGTTTGAATGCCAATCTCTTCCTTTTCTAGGATACTTGGTCTCTGGCCAGGGACTACAAATGGACCCAGATAAACTCTCTGCCGTCTTAGATTGGCCACGCCCCTCCGGACTCCGTGCCATCCAACGTTTTTTGGGGTTCGCCAATTATTACAGGCAATTTATTCCACATTTTTCTACCATTGTGGCTCCTATTGTGGCTTTAACCAAAAAAAATGCCGATCCCAAGTCTTGGCCTCCTCAAGCGGAAGACGCCTTTAAACGACTCAAGTCTGCCTTCTCTTCAGCTCCCGTGCTCTCCAGACCTGACCCATCTAAACCCTTCCTATTGGAGGTTGATGCCTCCTCAGTGGGAGCTGGAGCTGTCCTTCTACAAAAAAACTCTTCCGGGCATGCTGTTACTTGTGGTTTTTTTTCTAGGACCTTCTCTCCGGCGGAGAGGAACTACTCCATCGGGGATCGAGAGCTTCTAGCCTTTAAATTAGCACTTGAGGAATGGAGGCATCTGCTGGAGGGATCAAGATTTCCAGTTATTATTTACACCGATCACAAGAACCTCTCCTACCTCCAGTCTGCCCAACGGCTGAATCCTCGTCAGGCCAGGTGGTCTCTGTTCTTTGCCCGATTTAATTTTGAAATTCACTTTCGGCCTGCTGATAAGAACATTAGGGCCGATGCTCTCTCTCGTTCCTCAGATGCTTCTGAAATTGAACTCTCTCCTCAACACATCATTCCTCCTGACTGCCTGATTTCCACTTCTCCAGCCTCCATCAGGCAAACTCCTCCAGGAAAGACCTTTGTTTCTCCACGCCAACGCCTCGGAATCCTCAAATGGGGTCATTCCTCCCATCTCGCAGGTCATGCGGGCATCAAGAAATCTGTGCAACTCATCTCTCGCTTCTATTGGTGGCCGACTCTAGAGACTGATGTGGTGGACTTTGTGCGAGCCTGCACTATCTGTGCCCGGGATAAGACTCCTCGCCAAAAGCCCGCTGGTTTTCTTCTTCCTCTGCCTGTCCCCGAACAACCTTGGTCTCTGATTGGTATGGATTTTATTACTGACTTACCCCCATCCCATGGCAACACTGTTATTTGGGTGGTCGTTGATCGATTCTCCAAAATGGCACATTTCATCCCTCTTCCTGGTCTTCCTTCAGCGCCTCAGTTGGCTAAACAATTTTTTGTACACATTTTTCGTCTTCACGGGTTGCCTACGCAGATCGTCTCGGATAGAGGCGTCCAATTTGTGTCTAAATTCTGGAGGGCTCTCTGTAAACAACTCAAGATTAAATTAAATTTTTCTTCTGCATACCATCCTCAATCCAATGGACAAGTAGAAAGAATTAACCAGATCTTGGGTGACTATTTACGACATTTTGTTTCCTCCCGCCAGGATGACTGGGCAGATCTTCTACCTTGGGCCGAATTCTCGTATAATTTCAGAATCTCTGAATCTTCCTCCAAATCCCCGTTTTTCGTGGTGTACGGCCGTCACCCTCTTCCTCCCCTCCCTACCCCCTTGCCCTCTGGTCTGCCCGCTGTGGATGAAATTTCTCGTGATCTTTCCATCATATGGAGAGAGACCCAAAATTCTCTCTTACAGGCTTCTTCACGCATGAAGAGATTCGCGGATAAGAAAAGAAGAGCTCCTCCCATTTTTTCCCCTGGAGACAAGGTATGGCTCTCCGCCAAATATGTCCGCTTCCGTGTCCCTAGCTATAAGTTGGGACCACGCTATCTTGGTCCTTTCAAGATTTTGCGCCAGATTAATCCTGTCTCTTACAAACTTCTTCTTCCTCCTTCTCTTCGTATTCCTAATGCCTTTCATGTTTCTCTTCTTAAACCACTTATCATTAACCGTTTCTCTCCCAAATCTGTTTCCCCCACTCCTGTCTCCGGCTCCTCGGACATCTTCTCCGTCAAAGAAATTTTAGCATGTAAAAAGGTCAGAGGGAAAACCTTCTTTTTAGTGGATTGGGAGGGTTGTGGTCCAGAAGAGAGGTCCTGGGAACCTGAGGACAATATCCTGGACAAAAGTCTGGTCCTCAGGTTCTCAGGCTCCAAGAAGAGGGGGAGACCCAAGGGGGGGGGTACTGTTACGCCGAGCGCTCCGGGTCCCCGCTCCTCCCCGGAGCGCTCGCTACACTCCTCTCACTGCAGCGCTCCGGTCGGTTCCACGGACCCGGGGCGCTGCGATACCGCCTCTGGCCGGGATGCGATTCGCGATGCGGGTAGCGCCCGCTCGCGATGCGCACCCCGGCTCCCGTACCTGACTCGCTCTCCGTCAGTTCTGTCCCGGCGCGCGCGGCCCCGCTCCCTAGGGCGCGCGCGCGCCGGGTCTTTGCGATTTAAAGGGCCACTGCGCCGCTGATTGGCGCAGTGGTTCCAATTAGTGTTTACACCTGTGCACTTCCCTATATCACCTCACTTCCCCTTCACTCCCTCGCCGGATCTTGTTGCCTTAGTGCCAGTGAAAGCGTTTCCTTGTGTGTTCCTAGCCTGTGTTCCAGACCTCCTGCCGTTGCCCCTGACTACGATCCTTGCTGCCTGCCCCGACCTTCTGCTACGTCCGACCTTGCTTCTGTCTACTCCCTTGTACCGCGCCTATCTTCAGCAGCCAGAGAGGTTGAGCCGTTGCTAGGGGATACGACCTGGTCACTACCGCCGCAGCAAGACCATCCCGCTTTGCGGCGGGCTCTGGTGAAAACCAGTAGTGACTTAGAACCGATCCTCTAGCACGGTCCACGCCAATCCCTCTCTGGCACAGAGGATCCACTACCTGCCAGCCGGCATCGTGACACTCACCTTTCATCGATTTGTGCTTCTACACCTATGTTCCCAAACCATCATACACTCATACTGTTTTCACTTTGCCAAGTTATCGGACAACCTGGCCCCAAAATTATGGATTATAAAAGGATAGCAGCATAAGGGAAAAATACACATTTTGAACCCAAAAACCCATTTGAGTTTTTAAGTTCAAAATACAGGCCTACCTCCTCCCCTACAGACTGCCTGTCCTTCTCCAAAAATACCCTTTTTAATAATTATACGCTCCTCCTTTGCATTGAAAAAAAGCAAACAGTAAAGTTGCCAGATGCGGCCATCCTTTCATCCATTTGTCCTTCTGCATCTATTTTCCCAAACCATGCACTCATACTGTTATTATGTCGCCAAGTAATTAGACTACCTGGCCCAAAAATTATGGATTATAAAAGGATAGCAGCATTAGTGAAAAATACACATTTTGAACCCAAAAACCCATTTGAGTTTTTAAGTTCAAAATACAGGCCTACCTCCTCCCCTACAGCCTGCCTGTCCATCTCCAAAAATACCCTTTTTAATAATTATACGCTCCTCCTTTGCATTGAAAAAAAGCAAACAGTAAAGTTCCCAGATGCGGCCATCCTTTCATCCATTTGTCCTTCTGCATCTATTTTCCCAAACCATGCACTCATACTGTTATTATGTCGCCAAGTAATTAGACTACCAGGCCCAAAAATTATGGATTATAAAAGGATAGCAGCATTAGTGAAAAATACAGATTTTGAACCCAAAAACCCATTTGAGTTTTTAAGTTCAAAATACAGGCCTACCTCCTCCCCTTCAGCCTGCCTGTCCATCTCCAAAAATACCCTTTTTAATAATTATAAGCTACTTCACTGCATTGAAAAAAATCAAACAGTAAACTTGCCATATGCGGCCATCCTTTCATCGAATTGTGCTTCAACACCTATGTTCCAAAACCATCATACACTCATACTGTTCTCACTTTAACAAGTTATCGGAGTACCTAGCCCCAAAATTATGGATTTTAAAAGGATAGCAGCATAAGGGAAAAATACACATTTTGAACCCAAAAATCCATTTGAGTTTTTAAGTTCAAAATACAGGCCTACCTCCTCCCCTTCAGCCTGCCTGTCCATCTCTAAAAATAGCCTTTTCCGAAATCATCCTACACTAATACTGTGCTCTTGCCGCAAAGTTTTCGGTCTACCTTTCCCAAAAATTATGGATTATATAAGGGTAGCAGCATATGGGAAAATTACACATTTTGAACCCAAAAACACATGAGGGTTTTCAAGTTCAAAATGTAGGCCTCCTCCTCCCCTTCAGCCTTCCTCTCCATCTCCAAAAATGGACTTTTTACCAAGTTAACACTCCTTTGCTTTGAAAAAAGTATCCATATGTTGCCATCCTTTCATCCATTTGTCCTTCTACACAGATTTTCCCAAACCATCCTAATTTCATCAAATTATCAGAATACCTGGCCCAAAAAATTATGGATTATGAAAGGGTAGAAGCATAATGGAAAATTACATATTTTGAACACAAAAACCCATTTGAGTTTTTAAGTTCAAAATACAGGCGTACTTTCTCCCCGTCAGCCTGCCTGTCCATCTTTAAAGGGGTACTCCGGTGAAAAACTTTTTTTTTTAAATCAACTGGTGCCAGAAAGTTAAACAGATTTGTAAATGACTTCTATTAAAAAAATATGAATCCTTCCTGTACTTATTAGCTGCTGAATACTACAGCAAAAATTATTTTCTTTTTGAAACACAGAACTGTCTGCTGACATCACGAGCACAGTGCTCTCTGCTGACATCTCTGTCCATTATGAACTGTCCAGAACAGCATATGTTTGCTATGGGGATTTCCTTTTACCCTGGACAGTTCCTAAAATGGAAAGAGATGTCAGCAGAGACCACTGTGCTCATGATGTCAGCAGAATTTTCACTGTAGTATTCAGCAGTTGTCAGCAGAATTTCCACCGTAGTATTCAGCAGAAAAAAGTTTTTCACCGGAGTACCCCTTTAACTCCTTGGGGACGGAGCCCATTATAACCCTAAGGACAGGAGCATTTTTTGCAATTCTGACCACTGTCACTTTAAGCATTAATAACTCTGGGATGCCTTTACTTTTCATTCTGATTCTGAGATTGTTTTTTTTGTGACATATTTTACTTTATGTTAGTGGTAATTTTTTGTCGATTCTTGCATCATTTCTTGGTGAAAAATTCCAAAATTTGATGAAAAAATTTAAAATGTAGCATTTTTCTAACTTTGAAGCTCTCTGCTTGTAAGGAAAACAGACATTCCAAATAAATTATATATTGATTTACAAATACAATATGTCTACTTTATGTTTGCATCATAAAGTTGACATGTTTTTACTTTTGGAAAACATCAGAGGGCTTAAAAGTTCAGAAGCAATTTTTCAGGGGCCAGTTCAGTTTTGAAGTGGATTTGAAGGGCCTTCATATTAGAAATACCCCATAAATAACCCCATTATAAAAACTGCACCCCTCAAAGTATTCAAAATGACATTCAGTAAGTTTGTTAACCCTTTAGGTGTTTCACAGGAATAGCAGCAAAGTGAAGGAGAAAATTCAAAATCTTCATTTTTTACACTCGCATGTTCTTGTAGACCCAGTTTTTGAAATTTTACAAGGGGGAATAGGAGAAAAAGCCCCCAAAATGTGTAACCCAATTTCTCTCAAGTATGGAAATGCCTCATATGTGTATGTAGTAGAGGGCTCAGAAGGGAAGGAGCGACAATGGGATTTTGGAGAGTGAATTTTGCTGAAATGGTTTTTGGGGGCATGTCACATTTAGGAAGCCCCTATGGTGCCAGAACAGCAAAAAAACAAAACACATGGCATACTATTTTGGAAACTACACCCCTCAAGGCACATAACAAGGGGTCCAGTGAGCCTTAACACCCCACAGGTGTTTGACGACTTTTTTGTTAAATTCGGATGTGTAAATGAAAAAAAAAAATTTCCACTAAAGTGCAGTTTTTTTCCCAAATGTACCATTTCTACAAAGGGTAATGGGAGAAAAATCCCCCCAAAATTTGTAACACAATTTCTCCCGAGCACAGAGATACCCCATATGTGGCCCTAAACTGTTGCCTTGAAATACGACAGGGCTCTGAAGTGCGCATTTGAGGCCTGAATAAGGAATTTTCAATAGGGGCGGACCCGGTTACAAGGACGAGGCTTGTCTCCACCAAAACCCTACAGCAGTATTTCCCAAACAGGGTGCCTCCAGCTGTTGCAAGACTCACAGCCTGTCAGGACAGTCTATGGCTGTCCGGCAACACTGGGAGTTGTGGTTTTGCAACAGCTGGAGGTGCCATTTAGGAAACACTGCCGTATGAGACGTTTTTCATTTTTATTGGGGGGGGGGCGACGTGTAAGGGGGTGTATATGTAGTGTTTTATTTTTTATTATTTGTTAGTGTAGTGTTTTTAGGGTACATTCACACAGGCAGGGGTTCACAATAAGTTTCCTTGAAGGAAACCCACTGTAGATCCGCCTGTGTGAATGTACCCTGTACATTCACATGGGGGGGGGGGGGGGCCCAAACCTTCAGCGGTGGCAAAATGACAACTCCCAGAATGCACTGACAGACCGTACATGCTGGGAGTTGTAGTTTTACAACAGCTGTAGGCACACTGGTGGGGAATCACTGAGTTAGGGAACAGACTCTAGCTCAGTGTTTCCCAACCAGTGTGCCTACAGCTGTTGCAAAACTACAATTCCCAGCGTGGCCAGACAGTCAGGGATGCTGGGCATGTAGTTCTGCAATATCTGGCCCTTCAGATGTTGCAGAACTACAACTACCAGCATGCCTGGACAGTCTGGGCATGCTAGGAGTTGTAGTTATGCAACAACTGGGGAAGAACAGTTTGGAGACCGCTAAGTAGTGGCCTCCAAACTGTAGCCCTCCAGATGTTGCAAAACTACAACTCCAAGCATGCCGACTGTCCAGGCATGTTGGGAGTTGTAGTTCTGCAACATCTGAAGGGCTAGATATTGCAGAACTACACGCCCAGCATCCCTGACTGTCTGGGCATGCTGGGAGTTGTAGTTTTGCAACATCTGGAGGGCTACAGTTTGGAGACCACCATATAGTGGTCTCCAAACTGTGCCACTTCAGATGTTGCAAAACTACAACTCCCAGCATGCCCAGACAGTCAGTGCATGCTGAAAGTTGTAGTTTTGCAACATCTGGAGGACCACAGTTTAGAGACCACTACACAGTGGTCTCCCAACTGTGACCCTCCAGATGTTGCAAAACTACAACTCCCAGCATGCCCAGACAGCCTTTGGCTGTGTGGGCATGCTGGGAGTTGTAGTTTTGCAGCTAATAGAAGGCCACAGTGAAGATCACTTATCGCGATCTTCACTGCAGCCTTCTCCGCCGCACTTTCCGGCCGCCGCTCTTCCTGCTTGCGCCACTGCTACAGGATGCCGCCTCCGAAGGTCCGGGTAAGCCGGGTCATGCTCCCCCCTCTCCGCCCGTGTTCTCCCGCTCTGTACCGACTTCCGATCGGTGGCCAGAGCGGGGGAAATTAACTCTAACCCCCCGCCCCCCTCCTGCCATTGGTGGTCAGCCTGACCGACCAATGGCAGAGGATAGGAGGGGGTGGCAACACTGCCACCTCGCTCCTATCCTTTAGGCTGGTCGGAGTTGGCTCTGACAGCTCCGGTCAGTCTTATTTTACGGGAGATCGGGTCTGAATTGACTTGCGATTTGCTGCGAATGCCAATATGGGGGGGGGGTCTAAGGACCCCCCTAGGCATTGCCACGGGATGCCTGCTGATAGATATCAGCAGTCATCATGGTCCGATCACCGCCAGGCGAGCGGCAGTGATCGGAAATGCCGAGGGCGTATGGATACGCCCTCCGCCCTTAAGTGACGGGACGCGAGGGCATATGCATACGGAGTTAAAAATAGCCTTTTTCCCAAACCATCCTACACTCATACTTTTTTCGTGTAAACCGATGACCTGAACCTAAAAATTATCAATATTGCCAAGTCAAAAATGATAAAGATGGCTAAGTCATCGGACTACTTGGCCCAAAAATTATTGAATATAAAAGTAGCATAAGGGAAAATTACATATTTTGAACTCAATACTTATGTGGGTATTTGTATAATTTAACATATTGCTAAATAACTTAACAACATAAGCTTAAAAAGTGAAGTCAAATTTTCCAGTATGTTATTCCTCAAGAGGCACTGGTTTAACCAGTTGGAGACGCAGGGTGTACAAGTACGCTCCCATTCCTGGAAATGTCCACTAGCCCCACAAAGATTAAAGCGGTGGCTGCGCAGGTAATGGTACGTTCCATCCATTCTAGGAAAAAATGTGTCTACATTCCCGCAAGAATGTCTGGCTGGTTATCATGGCAACAGAAAGCTAGTGGATAGCTTTCTGTCTTCTCAGTATGGGAGCCTGTAAGGTCCAGTGCTAGCCTGGACCATACAGGGAACTGTCATAACAGTTATACCATACTGCAGTAAATTTGTACTGCAGTATAGTATAACAGGTGAAAAGTGTGAAAATAAAATGTTTTTCAATAAACAGTGTAAAAAATTATATAAATACCCCTTTTCTAATAAAGCCCTGTATTACTAAATAATAATAAAAAAAACTATACATAATAGGTATTGCCACATTCATAATGACTTTTACTTTAAAATGATGTTATTTGTCCCGCACAGTAAACATTGGTAACAAAAAACCCTACATAAAAATGCAAAATTTGCTAATTTTGTTTAAAAAACTGGAATAAAAAGGATCAAAAGGTAACATGTGTCCCAACAATAATACTAATAAAAAGTATGGCTTGTCCTGCAAAAAATAAGCCCTTACACAATGAGGTTGGATGAAAATTTAAAAGTTATGGCCACACAAACAGGGAAACCACGTGATTTAATGAGATAAAAAGACATTCACCTACACCACTCTTGATGAATACCCCCCCCCCCCCCCCCCAGTAAATAGACCCAGAAGGGCATGACTCTGTTCATTACATAAGAAAAGAATTATAAAACGGGCACCGCTTATCCAAACAGTCACTTATGCCATTTATGTAGTAGAACTCACCTGGTGTATATGGAGGGACACAGTTGACACGACACCTGTTGAGCCAAGACAATGGGGGACATATATCATTAGGTGTCTATTGTAGACACAGTTCTACCCTTTACACTGCTTGTCTAATTTACACTCTTGCTCAAGATTTACTAAAGTTGTGCATGTACTTTGATAAATTTTGTGCAAATAAAGAAAGGCCCCCCTCGCTCTACTGTGCATCCTTCTCTACCTCACACGGTACACTGCTCACTGCTCATAGCTAGAAGTGCTGGAGCAGCAGTGTGCGCCGAACAAAACTTTGCAGAATAGTAAAATCATAATTCTTTATCAAGTACACAGAGGGGAAGATTATCAAAGAATTTTGCGTAAAAAAAACTATTTTGTCGCAAAAAGTATCGACCACATTTTGAAAGAGCTTTGTGCCGCGGTTTACGCTGTTCATTAGTGTTGCTCGCGAATATTCGCAAAGCGAATTTTATTCGCGAATATCGCATATTCGCGAATTCGCGAATATTCGCGAATATAGCACTATATATTCGTAATTACGAATATTCGTGTTTTTATTTATTTATTTTTTTCACAGTACACATCACAGTGATCATCCCTCTCTCCTTCCAGCTTGTTTGGTGTAAAGAAGGCTCTAATAGTACTGTGTGAAACTGTCATGCGAATTTTCGCACATGCGAACATTAGCATATGCTAATTTTCGCATATGCGAATTTTCGTTTGTGTAATGTTTATGCAAATGTTCGCATACGCGATTTTTCGCGCATGCGAAAATAAAACGAGGATATTGCGAATATTCGCGAATATAGGGCGAATATTCATCCATATATTCGCGAATATTCGCGAATTCGAATATGGCCTATGCTGCTCAACACTACTGTTCATGTCAGTTTTGTAAAAGTGGGTGTGTCCACGTATATTGTCTGCTTAATATGATATTTTCAAAGGGGTGAGAGTCCAGTTTACATCAAAACTTTCACACCAGCTTTTTGATAGTGTAGAAATCAAAGAAATGGTTGTAGTTTTATTGTTTCGTTGACTTTTTTCTTTTTTTTTTGGGGGGGGGGGGAAAGGTGTCATGTAAGTAATTATTAAAAATTTATATATATATACTTTTATATATTTTTTTCTTGGTCACTGCACCTGCACTCACATTTAAGCTCAGAAAGGTTTTATTTATACAGTTATTGCTTGTCTGGGCACTAGTAACCATGGAATATTTCGTGAGATGTTTCCACCAGAATTTTCTTGGATGTAAAAGTTGGCACAAAAATTGCCGATTTTGGCACCAAACTCGGCAATTTTGGCATAAAAAAATCTCATGGTTGCAACAAAAAAATATTTTGGTGCAAAAAAATAAAGAAAAGTGGCACAAAAATGAATTTTCACATATTTTCAAAGCAACAAAAGAGACCTTTGAAAATGTGAGGAGAAAAAAAAGGTGTGAATAATAACAGTAGTTTTTGAGAATCTCCCCCAGAATGTCTGGGTTTAAAAAATATGTAATTTTGCTGAACAATCTGTCCCCTTAACTCTAAATCAGTGTTTACCAACCAGAATGCCTCCAAGTTTTGCAATACTTGGCAGGCTGGGAGTTGAAGTTCTGCAAAAGCTGGAGGCACCCTGTTAGCAGAAATTAGTGTGCAACATGGGTATGTAGCAGAGCTGAATGTGATTATGTGTAAGCATGACCACACACACACTCAACATTGTTACATACACCTGATCACACACTCAGGTCTGCTAAATACACCTGATCACACACTCAGCTCTGCCTAATATACACACTCACACACTCAACTCTGCTACATACACACAACCAAACACTCAGCACTGCTACATGCACACATTCACATACTCAGCTCCGCTACATACATACATTCACACACTCAGCTCTGTTACATGCACACACACACTCAGCTCTGCTACATATACACACTCACACACTCAGCTCTGCTACATACACACAATCACACACTCAACTTTGCTACATACACACACTTACACACTTAGCTCTGCTACATACACACACTCACACACTTAGCTCTGCTACACACGCACTTATACACTCAGTTCTGCTACATACACACTCACACTCAACTTTGCTACACACACACTTACACACTCAACTCTGCTACATACACACATTCACACACTCAAATCTGCTACATACACACACTCAACTTTGCTACATAAACACACTCAGCTCTGCTACATAAACACATTTACACATTCAACTCTTCTACATACACACACTCACACTCAACTCTGCTCCATATACACACTCAGCTCTGCTACATACACACACTCACACACTCCACTCTGCTACATACACTCACACACTCAACTCTGCTACATACACACAACCAAACACTCAGCACTGCTACATACACACATTCACATACTCAGCTCTGCTACATACATACATTCACACACTCAGCTCTGCTACATGCACACACACTCAGCTCTGCTACATATACACACTCACACACTCAGCACTGCTCCATACACACACTCACACACTCAACTTTGCTACATACACACAGTTACACACATAGCTCTGCTACATACACACACTCACACACTTAGCTCTGCTACACACACACTTATACAGTCAGTTCTGCTACATACACACTCACACACTCAACTTTGCTACATACACAAATTCACACACTCAAATCTGCTACATACACACACTCAACTTTGCTACATAAACACACTCAGCTCTGCTACATACACACATTTACACATTCAACTCTTCTACATACACACTCACACTCAACTCTGCTCCATATACACACTCAGCTCTGCTACATACACACACACATTCCACTCTGCTACATACACACACTCACACATTCAACTCTGCTACATACACACACTCACACTCAACTATGCTGCATATACATACTCAGCTTTGCTACATACACACATTCACACTTAACTCTGCTACATACACACATTAACACACTCAACTCTGCTACATATACACACTCAGCTCTGCTACATACACACATTCACATACTCAGGTCTGCTACATTCACACTCTTACATACTCAGCTTTGCTACATACACACACTTACACACTCAGCTCTGCTACATGCACATACTCACACACTCATTTCTGCTACATACACACACTCGACTCTGCTACATACACTCACTCAACACTGCTACATACACACACTTACAAACTCAGCTCTATTACACACACTCAACTCTGCTACATACACACACTCAAACACTCAACTCTGCTACATACACACACTCACGCACTAAACTCTGCTACATACATTCACACACTAAACTCTGCTACATACACACACTCAACTCTGCTACATACACACATTCACACACTCAACTCTGCTATATATACACACTCAGCTCTGCTACATATACACATTCACACACTCAACTCTGCTACATACACTCAGTCACACACTCAGCTCTGCTACATACACACACTTACACACTCAGCTCTGCTACATACACACACTCACACACCTGCCTCTGCTACATACACATACTCACACATATACATAGATCTAACAGCGATATCTTCTTGTCTCTCCCTGCACATACAGTGGTATATTCTTAGCTGTGGTCACCATGGTTACACTACACAGGTGCAATCTCCTGCACTCATCAAGAGCAGCTGGGGAGTTTGAATTTTACACAGTTTGAAGTCTGAACTGTGCCGGAAGTATTTCACCTGCACTATAACCTGATGTATTTTCCAGTTGAATCAGGTTAGACTGCGGGTGAAGGGGTGATCATAAGTGGTCTATAATCATTTCATTTTTTTTAAAAGGTACATGAAAAAGATTTTAAGTATCACAGAGATAATCTGACTGGCGACAAAAGCATAGTAATCTCCGCAATCCAAATGGAAAATTAAATGCATGATTTAGAGCATCTTGCTAAGTGCAGTCCAAGATAGCTTTAAAAATATGGTCATCCCGCAAGATTTCTGTCGGTAAATGAAATGTATGCAGTTAATAAATTTGTGTGTACTAAATATGTCACTCCAAGGTACACCAAAACTTACACATCTGGAGGAAATGCTCCACCAGAATGTGCGCAAAAAAAGACGCAAAAAAACAGCTTGCGCAAAACTTTGCGCAAAAAATTAAACACAAAACAGGGCTAAAATCTTTGATACATTTCCCCCAATGTGTGTAAGCACTCCCTTCTTCAATTTCCCCAAATAGCAGGGGGGTGAAAGATATTGTAGGGAAAGTGTATAAAGAAAAAGGGGGGAGGTGTAGAATGCATTTGACTGATTTCACATTGGGGTGACCAAAACTAGGCAACCAGTACTACTCGCCAAGTTCGCACAAAAAAAGTCCCCTCCAGGAGCTCACAATTTATCAAAACCTGTGCAGAGGAAATGTTGCCCAGTTGCCCATAGCAACCAATCAGCTTGCTTATTTTATTTTTAACAAGGCCTCTGCAAAATTTATTTGAATCTGAAAATGAAAATTAATCTGATTGGTTGCTATTGGCAACTGGTCAACTTTTCCTTTGCACAGATTTTGATAAATCTCACCAAAAATCTCTAAAGGATGAAAGATGATACTCTTCCTGTACATAGGTTTTGATAAATATCCCATGTGTCTAGAAGTTCAGCACTGAGGCCATTGAAATGATTGTGTTAGTTACATGAATCTGGTGTTAATAGTGAGAAATGTATAGAAAAACATGTAGTGTCCTACCTGTGCCGTCCATCAGATGAATGTTGCTGCATCCTAGGAGTTTGTTAAAAGGGAATAGAAAACAGAGCTATTTGTTTCCAAAAACAGCACCATACCTGTCCTCATGTTGTATGTAATATTACAAGTTTTCTCCATTCACTTTTGAAGAATTGAGCAGCGATATCACACACAACATTAGGACAGAGGTGGTGCAGTTTTCAGAAGAAATCAGCTCTGATTTTCTCATCCTGGATTACCCCTTTCAACTTCTCTTTGCTGAATGTTTTCTTTATCCTGTCCTAGGCATTTTGAAGGCATGCTAGGAACCAATCTTCTTGGTTTGTTGGTTGTATTCGGCTGCTCCTGGCCATCCTCCCTCTGATCCTTGAAATGTCTTGTCTTCTTTGTTGCCTGATTATAAGAAAGGCAAAGATATAGCTAATCCCTTGTGAGGTCACATGTGTGATGTCACCAACCTTGTCTCACAGTTCTATAAGCGAGGGAAGAAATGTAAAAACACACACACATATAATATATATATAGATAGATACTTGTCTCTATTGCTATGGAAAAGGGTAATTTTTGAATTTTTCTGCCATTTTCTTCTACATAGCAGTTCTATTCTGCATGCTTTAATCTATATATCTATCTATATATATGTGTGTATGTGTGTACGTTCCGGCATCACGTCCAAACGGCTAAAGATATTAACATGAAACTTGGTACACATGTTACTTATATGTCAACAACAAACATAGGATAGGTGATTTAACCCTTACTCACCCCCATTTGCCAGGGGCGGGGTTTATGTTTAAAGTCCCATACAAGTCAATGGGAAATGTATGTTCCCACATAACTTCAAGAGATATTTCAATACCTGGTACACATATTACTGGTTGGGATAGGAGGTCGGGATATGAGGACTGGAAAGGAGGATGGGATAGAAGGTCGGGATAGGAGGACGGGATAGGAGGACCAGGATAAGAGGTCGGGATAGGAGGTCGATATAGGAGGACGGGATATGAGGACGGGATATGAGGATGGGATATGAGAACGTGATAGGAGGAAGGGATAGGGGACTGGATAGGAGGTCGGGATAGGAGGTCGAGATAGGAGGACGGGATAGGAGGTCAAGATAGGAGGTCGAGATAGGAGGTCGAGATAAGAGGTCAAGATAGGAGGTCAAGATATGATGACGAGATAGGAGGTCGGGATAGGAGGTTGGGATATGAGGATGGGATATGGGGTTGGGATATGACAACAATATATGAGGAGGGGATATGAAATCAAAAGCTTCCTCCTTTGTTTATTTTCCTCCCCAACAAGGATTAGAAAGGAAAAACCGGGCAATGCCGGGTATTCAGCTAGTATATATATATATATATATATATATATATATATATATATATATATAAAACTCAATGGGAGAGATTTAACAAAACTTGTGCAGAGCAAGAGTGATGCAGTTGCCCTTGGCAACCAATCAGATTGCTTCTTTCATTTTACAGAGGCCTTTTAAAAAAAGGAAAGAAGCAAGCTGATTGGTTGCTATGGGCAACTGGGCAACTTTTCCTGTGGACAGGTTTTGATAAATCTCCCCCAATGTGTGTGTGTGTTTGTATGTGTGTATGTTCCAGCATCACGTCCAAACGGCAAAAGATATTAACATGAAACTTGGCACACACGTTACTTATATGTCAACAACAAAGATAGGATAGGTGATTTAACCCTTACTCAACCCCATTTGCCAGGGTTAGGGTTTTTGTTTAAAGTCCCATACAAGTCTATGGAAAATACTGCATAACTTTTGAAATGGCTGGAGATATTTCGATAATACCCTTAACTACCCCCATTTGTGAGGGTCAGGGTTTTTGTTTAACCCCTTCACAACGAGTGACGTACATGTACGGCGCCACGAAGTGTCACTTGGCGCGGGGTTCCGGGAGCGCCACGTCACCGGTAGCGGTGATCGGGCCGGGATGACTGCTGTTATCTAACAGCAGGCATCCCAGCACATCGCCGAGGGGGGTACTGAGACCCCCCCATGACCGCGATGGGCACAAATAGCAGGTCAATTCAGACCTGCGATCTGCGCGATTCCGGGTCATACGGGTCACTGGTGACCCGGTGACCCTGAAAATAAGAGGGATCGGGGGTGTCACTCTTGATCCCCCTGAAGGGATAGGAGTTTGGTGGCAGGGGTGCCACCCCTCCTATCCCTGCTATTGGTCGGCCGAGCAACCGACCAATAGCAGACCGGGGGAGGGGGGGTTAAAGTTTGGTTTCCCCGCTTTGCCCACCTATCGGTGTCCGGGCAAAATGGGGGAACTGTCCAGGGACCGGCGCCGAAGGTCCCTTACCTGGATCCCGGAACCCGGAGCGCGATCCTCCATGCGGGGACCCCCCATGTGCGGCGGCGGCAGCAATTCATCCGGGTCCTGCCAGGTGAGTTGTTGCCTAGCAACATCCGGAGGACCACAGTTTACAGAGGGGTTCAGGTTGTAGATCACTATGCAGTGGTCTCAAACTGTAGACCTCCAGATGTTGCAAAACTACAACTCTCAGCATGCCCAGAAAGCAGTTTGCTGTCTGTGCATGCTGCGAGTTGTAGTTTTGTAACATCTGGAGGGCCACAGTTTAGAGACCACTGGACAGTGATTTACAACCTGAACCCCTCTAAATCTTGCAAAACTACAACTCCCAGCATTCAGGAACAGCATAAGGCTGTCTTGGCATGCTGGGAGTTGTACTTGCGTGCCACCTGCCGTTGCATAACTATATCTCCCAGCATGCCCTTCCGCAATCAGTACATGCTGGGAGTTGTAGTTTTGCAACAGCTGGAGGCACACTGTTTGGAAAATACTGAGTTAGGTCATAGAACCTAATTCAAGGTTTTTCAACCAGTGTGCCCCCAGCTGTTGCAAAACTACAACTCCCAGCATGCATGGTCTGTCAGTGTATGCTGGGAGTTGTAGTTTTGACCCCCCTCCCATGTGAATGTACAGGCCACATTCACACTGGAGGCAGATTACAGTGAGTTCCGCGCTTCAAGTTTGAGCTGCAACAAATTTTCCGCCGCAGCTCAAACTCCTAGCGGGAGACTCAGTGTAATCTGCCTCCAGTGTGAATGCAACCTAAAAACACTACACTACACCAACATAAAATAAAGAGTAAAACACTACATATACACACATACACTACCCCCCCTACCACCCCCCTTCCCCAATAAAAATGAAAAACTTATTGTACGGCAGTGTTTCTAAGATGGAGCCTCCAGCTGTTGCAAAACGAAAACTCCCAGCATTTCTTGCCAGCAATTGACTGTCCAAGCATGCTGGGAGTTTTACAACAGCTGGAGGCACCCTGTTTGGGAATCACTGGCATAAAATACCCCTATGTCCCTAATTCAGGCCTCAAATGCAAATGGCACTCTTATTTTGAAGCCCTGTTGTATTTCAAGGCAACAGTATAGGGTCACATATGGGGTATCACTGTACTCGGGAGAAACTGCCTAACAAATTTTGGGGGGCTTTTTCTCCTTTTACCCCTTATGAAAAGGAACAGTTGGGGTCTACACCAGCATGTTAGTGTAAAAAAATAAACATTTTTACACTAACATGCTGGTGTTGCCCTATACTTTTCATTTTCACAAGAGGTAAAAGGGAAAAACGCCCCCCAAAATTTGTAATGCAATTTCTCCCGAGTACGGAGATACCCCTTATGTGGGCGCAAAGTGCTCTGGGGCACACAACAAGGCCCAGAAGGGAGAGTGCGCCATGTACATTTGAGGTGATTTGCACAGGGGTGGCTGATTGTTACAGCGGTTCTGACAAAACACACCCACATGTGACCCCATTTTGGAAACTACACCCCTCACAGATTTTCCTTACAAGCAGAGAGCTTCAAAGTTAGAAAAATGCAAAATTTACATTTTTTTCATCAAATTTGGGGATTTTTCACCAAGAAAGGTTGCAAGTTACCACAAAAATTTACCACTATGCTAAAGTAGAATATGTCACGAAAAAACAATCTCAGAATCAGAATGATAAGTAAAAGCATTCCAGAGTTATTAATGTTTAAAGTGACAGTGGTCAGATTTGCAAAAAAGGGCTTCATCCTAGAGGTGAAAATGGGCTGCATTAAAGTCCCATGCAAATCATTGGGAAATGTATGTTCCCACATAACTTCCGTACAGCTGAAGATATTTCAATAATACCTGGTACACATATTACTTGTATGTCAAATAAAAAGATATGATAGTTAAATTAACCCTTACATACACCCTTATATAAAAGATGGGTTTTTGTTTCAAGTCCCATGCAAGTATATGGGACTTCCAGTACCTTACTCCACAAGCTCCGTTCTGCATCTCCTGGTGAATGTGTCAATCTGGCTTGCAAGCCACACCCCATCTCACATAGACAAGCCCACATTTTAAGCCCCACTCCTTATATTATCTACCCTTATTGTGCATCGGTCTGGCTTACAAATCACGCCCAGTCCCACAAAGCCACGTCCCCTTCTATTTTGAGCTTACAATATCTTCATCACAAATCAGTCCCATCTGAGGACAGGATAGGAGGATGGGACATAAGGAAGGGATATGAGGTCGGGATATGAGGACAGGATATGAGGATGGGCTATAAGGATGGTATATGAGGTCGGGATATAAAGACGGGATGTGGGGATAGGATATGAGGATGGGATATAAGGTCGGGATATGAGGATGGGATATGAGGTCAAGATAGGAGGTGGGAATATGAGGACAGGATATAAGGATGGGATATGAGGTTGAGATATGAGGACAGAATATGAGAATGGAATATGAGGACGGGATAGGAGGTCGAGATATGAGGACAGGATTTGAGGATGGGATATGAGGATAGCATATAAGGTCGGGATATGAGGACAGGATATGAAGTCAGGATATGAGGACGGGATATGAGGTTGGGACATAAGGACGGGATATGAGGTCAGCATATGAGGATGGGATATGAGGATAGCATATGAGGACAGGATATGAGGATGGGACATAAGGACGGGATATGAGGTTGTGATATGAGGATGGGATATGAGGACAGAATATGAGGTCAGGATATGAGGATGGGATGTGAGGATGGGATGTGAGGATGGGATAGGAGGATGGGATATTAGGTCTGAATAGGAGGACAGCATATGAGGATGGCATACAAGGTCGGGATATGAGAATGGGATATGAGGACAGGATAGGAGGTCGGGATAAGAGGATGGGATATAAGGTCGGGATATGAGGTAGGGATATGAGGACAAGATGTGAGGACGGGATGTGAGGTCGTGATATGAGGACAGGATATTAGGTCGTGATAAGAGGATGGATATGAGGACAGGATATGAGGTCGGGATATGAGGAAGGGATATGAGGATTGGATTGGAGGTCAAGATAGGAGGTCGGGATAGGAGGTCGAGATAAAAGGATGGGATATGGGGACGGGATATGAGGACGGGATAGGAGGACGGAATAGGAGGTCGGGATAAGAGGTCGGAATAGGAGGACGGGATAGGACGACGGGATAGGAGGCTGAGATATGATGACGGGATAGGAGATTGGGATATGAGGATGGGATATGGGGTTGGGATATGACAACAATATATGAGGACGGGATATGAAGTCAAAAGCTTCCTCCTTTGTTTATTTTCCTCCCCAACAAGGATTAGGAAGGAAAAACCGGGCAATGCTGGGTATTCATCTATTATATATATAAAACTCAATGAGGGAGATTTATCAAAACTTGTGCAGAGCAAGAGTGGTGCAGTTGCCCATGGCAACCAATCAGATTGCTTCTTTCATTTTACAGAGGCCTTATTAAAAACGGAAAGAAGCAAGCTGATTGGTTGCTATGGGCAACTGAACAACTTTTCCTGTGGACAGGTTTTGATAAATCTCCCCCAATGTGTGTGTGTATGTATGTGTGTGTATGTTCCAGTATCACGTTTAAACGGCAAAAGATATAAACATGAAACTTGGCACACACGTTACTTATATGTCAACAACAAAGATATGATAGGTGATTTAACCCTTACTCAACCCCATTTGCCAGGGTCAGGGTTTTTGTTTAACCCCTTCATGACCCAGCCCATTTTCACCTTCATGACCTGGGCATTTTTTGAAAATCTGACCACTGTCACTTTAAACATTAATAACTTTGGAATGCTTTTACTTATCATTCTGATTCCGAGATTATTTTTTTGTGACATATTCTACTTTATGTTATTGGTAAAATTTCACTGATATTTGTATCCTTTCTTGGTAAAAAATCTAAAAATTTCATGAAAATTTTGAAAATTTAGCATTTTTCTAACTTTGAAAGTCTCTGCTTGAAAGGAAAATGGATATTTCAAATAAATTACATATTGATTCACATATACAATATGTCTACTTTGTGTTTGCATAAAAAAATTGACAAGTTTTTACTTTTGGAGGACACCAGAGGGCTTCAAAGTTCCGCAGCAATTTTCCAATTTTTCTCAAGATTTTCAAAATCGTAATTTTTCAGGGCCCAGTTCAGGTTGGAAGTGGATTTTAAGGGTCTTCATATTAGAAATACCCCATAAATGACCCCATTATAAAAACTGCAGCCCCCAAAGTATTCAAAATGACATTCAGTAAGTGTTTTAACCCTTTAGGTGTTTCACAGGAATAGCAGCAAAGTGAAGGAGAAAATTCTAAATCTTCATTTTTTACACTCGCATTTTCTTGTAGACCCAATTTTTGAATTTTTACAAGGGGTAAAAGGAGAGAAATCACCCTAAAATTTGTAACCCAATTTCTCTCGAGTAAGGAAATACCTCATATGTGTATGTAAAGTGTTCGGCGGGCGCAGTAGAGGGCTCAGAAGGGAAGGAGCGACAGTGGGATTTTGGAGAGTGAGTTTTTCTGAAAGGGTTTTTGGGGGGCATATCCCATTTAGGAAGCCCCTATGGTGCCAGAACAGTGGACCCCCCCCACATGTGACCCCATTTTGGAAACTATACCCCTCATGGAATTTAATAAATGGTGCAGTGAGCATTTACACCCCACTGGCGTTTGACAGATATTTGAAACAGTGGACTGTGCAAATCAAAAAATTTATTTTTCATTTTCACAGACCACTGTTCCAAAAATCTGTCATACACCAGTGGGGTGTAAATGCTCACTGCACCCCTTATTAAATTCCGTGAGGGGTGTAGTTTCCAAAATGGGGTCACATATGGATATTTATTGTTTTGCGTTTGTCAGAACTGCTGTAACAATCAGCCACCCCTGTGCAAATCGCCTCAAATGTACATGGCGCACTCTCCCTTCTGGGCCTTGTTGTGCGCCCCCAGAGCACTTTGCGCCCACATATGGGGTATCTCCGTAGTCGGGAGAAATTGCGTTACAAATTTTGGGGGTCTTTTTTCCCTTTTACCTCTTGTGAAAATGAAAAGTATAGGGCAACACCAGCATGTCAGTGTAAAAAATTTATTTTTTTACACTAACATGCTGGTGTAGACCCCAACTTCACCTTTTCATAAGGGGTTAAAGAAGAAAAAGCCCCCCAAAATTTGTAAGGCAATTTCTCCCGAGTACGGCGATACCCCATATGTGTCCCAAAACTGTTGCCCTGAAATACGACAGGGCTCCAAAGTGAGAGAGCGCCATGCGCATTTGAGGCCTGAATTAGGGATTTGCATAGGGGTATTCTATGCCAATGATTCCCAAACAGGGTGCCTCCAGCTGTTGCAAAACTCCCAGCATGCCTGGACAGTCAATGGCTGTCCGGCAATACTGGGAGTTATTATTTTGCAACAGCTGGAGGCTCCGTTTTGGAAACAGTAGCGTACCAGACGTTTTTCATTTTTTGGGGGGAGGGGGGCTGTGAAGGGGTATGTGTATATGTAGTGTTTTTTACTTTTTATTTTAGGTTAGTGTTAGTGTAGTGTAGTGTTTTTAGGGTACAGTCACATGGGCAGAGGTTCACAGCAAGTTTGCCGCTGGAAGTTTGAGCTGCAGAAATTGCGCCATCTCAAACTTGCACCAAATTTGCGCCATCTCAAACTTGCAGCACTCACTGTAAACCTCCGCCCATGTGAGTGTACCCTGTACATTCACATTGGGGGGGGGGGGTCAAACATCCAGCTGTTGCAAACTCCGAGCATGCCCTTTGGCTGTCCGTGCATGCTGGGAGTTGTAGTTTTGCAACAGCTGGAGGAACGCTGGTTTGGAAACAATAAGTTAAGTAATAAACTTTCAAGTGTTTTGCAACCAAACTTAGTGTTTCCAAACCAGTGCGCCTCCAGCTGTTGCAAAACTACAACTCCCAGCATGCATGGTCTGTCAGTGCATGCTGGAAGTTATAGTTTTGCAACAATTGCAACAGCTGGAGGCACTGAGGTAGGAAACGGACAATGTTTCCCAACTAGTGTGCCTCCAGTTGTTGCAAAACTACAACTCCCAGCATGCCCAGACTGCCCAGACTGCCCAGGCATGCTGGAAGTTGTAGTTCGGCAATATCTGAAGGATCAGATGTTGCCGAACTACAACTTCCAGCATGCTTGGGCAGTCTGGGCATGCTGGGAGTTGTAGTTTTGCAACATCTGGAGGTCCACAGTTTGGAGACCACTGTATAATGGTCTCCAATCTGTGCTCTTCCAGATGTTAGAGAACTACAACTCCCAGCATGCCTGGACAGACTGAGCATGCTGAGATTTGTAGTTTTGCAACATCTGGAAGAGCACAGATTGGAGACCATTATACAGTGGTCTCCAAACTGTGGACCTCCAGATGTTGCAAAACTACAACTCCCAGCATGCCCAGAAAGCCAAAGGCTGTCTGGGCATGCTGGGAGTTGCAGTTTTGAAACTCTCAGAGGCAGCAGTGAGATCGCTTTACGGCGATCTCACTGCTGCCAATGAAGATGCCGCCCTGCTGCCGGAAACTCACCTCCGAGACGCAGCGCAGCCAGGACCGCATGGAGGACGCCGGGACCGCCGGGACCGCTCGGGACACCGCTCGGACGGGTAAGTGACGCCGGGGGACGGGTCAGGGACACTTAGCAGAGCGGTGTGTGTCCCGATCCCCGTGATCGGGACTCACACACTGCGCTGCTAAGTATTTTCATAGCGAAACGCTGCTATCAGCTAGTCAGATTTGACCAGCTGATAGCAGCGATCGCTGGGGGGGGGGGTCGGGGATGAAACCCCCCGTGGTCGCACGGTAAGATGGCTGGCTATCAGTGATAGCCACCATCTTTCCGGGCGCTGCGGGGTGCCGCGAGTAGCGGCAGTAATGTTCATGACGTACCTGTATGTCATGGGTCGGGAACACCTTGCCACCCATGACGTACAAGTCTATGGAAAATATATGTTACTGCATAACTTTCCAAAATGGCTTGAGATATTTCGATAATACTTGGTCACGTGTTACTTTTATGACCACTTAAACTATAGGATAGTTAATTTATTCCTTAACTACCCCCATTTGTCAGGGTCGGGGTTTTTGTTTAAAGTCCCATGCAAATCATTGGGAAATGTATGTTCCGACATAACTTCCGTACAGCTGGAGATATTTCAAT